>NC_056734.1:548505896-548605674 GCF_019279795.1 Protopterus annectens | reverse complement strand
GAGACAATACACTGCATACACATCGGCAAAAGCTAGAATGTTCTACACTTCCCAAAAAAGAGATTTTAGAAAGCTGATTGCATTACTGGAACTCAGGACGATACTATAATTATAATCAAGCTATAAAAATAAAGCAGAACATGTTCTAAGGAAAGAAAAACTGCTGGCAAAATATATTGTGGGGAACTAGCACTCTTGTGGTAAAAGAAAACAAATCCACTTGCTCACATTAAGTCACTACTAGTGCAAAGATATCAGGGACAGGCAAGCAGGGCGTGTCTTAGTAGGTTTTCAAAGTAACCACCTTTTCATTCAAATCCATGTGCATTTTGCCCCAAAATCAAGCCACAGTTCATACTTTTACACTAGCTGCTCTAATGTAGTAAGACAAAAACAGTGTTTTCTACAGTCTCCTTCTGATACCTCTACCTATTCATCTTAGTTAAACACTAATATTCACTCTTGTTATACAGGCCTAGTAACACGAGACGGAGGTTTGAAACCTTCAAACAGAAACTTAAATCTGGGAGGAAGTCCCCATTTTGTTCTATTAGCGAGTTGCAGGACATGGATAACCTAAAAAACAAAAAAAAATATCTTAACTTGTGCTAAATACATACAGAGCATACTTGCTGGTATCCTCATAGTGTTGTTTTTTTTTTTGAAACCTAACTGCATGACAAAGTCAATGAGAGTGTCAAAGGCTTTCTTTCCTATATAACTTCTTAAAACACAAAATGAATAAAGCAGCAAGCATGGACAGTCAATGAACCAGAAAAATTGGAATATCACAGCGAAATCAAATTAATTAAACCTTGCTTCTTTGTCATTTTATCTTAGACTACAATACATCGAAAGATTAACGTCTGTCATCTGAACTTGTCACTAAAAACTACAAAGACTTGTCTTTTCTTTTTAATTTTTCTACCAGCACCTGCTTTAAAATCTAACTTTCTACTTCAACTAACATCTGAAGCAGATTTTAAATAATTCTTATGTCTTCCCATTGTTTAAAATACTCTCAAATGTCCTAACTTATTAATCTCTGTTTACCTTTAATTTACTTGATTCTAAGCGCTGATATAACCACTATAGACTGTCCATAATGTCTCTACTTTTGAACTCACCTTTGTACTCCTTCACTATAGAAATCCACAAACAACCAAAGAATGGAAATAAACAGTTTAATCCATTATCTGACTGAATATAATGAATTAAATGTTTGTCATCTGATTAGCTTACAAACTCTATCGAGAAATTTCTCAGTTTAAACATTACACCTTTTGGTTCTTTAACAACTACACAGCTCTAGGGTCCAGAAATGCAGATGTAACATTATGTCACAAATTTTCTGAGGAAACATTTGCTCTGCTTAGCCCTTAAAAGTTCAAGTAATAGTACTATTGTTACAGTTAAAAATGAACAAAGAATGCTTTGTAAATATGGCCACAAGACTGTCACCACTTTGGTACTTTTGTGTATGCAGACAGGACAGTGTTTGCTTAAATTCTTTCAGCAGAAAGTATTTCAGGTAATGCTTATGATCAAGTAGATAAATTAAGGTGTACATCAAGCCTACACACGCAGCATCCAGACATGCAGGGTGTCTAGCAGGGCTAGATCCAGCACTAGGCAACCCAGGCAGCTGCCTAGAGCTCCATGCTGGCAGGGCCCTGGCCCCAACATTCAATTTAAAAAAAGGAAAGTTTTCTTACTTTGCTGGGCAGATGTGTATTGTCACTTTAAGAATTTAAAATAAATAAATGCTTTGCCTATGTCCTGCTGCTACCTGCTTTCAGCCCATGAAGCAGGAGCAAGCTTTGGCACAAGATTTCAAAGCAGAACTACAGTGCAGCGAAATCAAGTGGTGAGATATACAGCACTGGAATCTGTGCAGCTATGGCCTGCCTTTTACTTTGGCAGGAGTCCTTCCTTGCACCTACAACCAAAATTTTACTTTGGCAGGAGTCCATGCAGCTACTTTGGCAGGATTGTGTGTGTGTGTGTGTGTGTGTGTGTGCACATGTGCATTTGTGCGCCTGTGTAAAATGCCCCACCTACTTATGGGGCTTGTCAGAATCAAACCCTATACATTAGGTAAGGAGGTAGGTGCCTTAATCCAAAGGCCAGACCCAGTTTTGTCTGGTACATGAAATAAACGCTGATGCAAAACCTGTTCCGTTTACTTTTTAAGTGATTTAGAGCAGTCTGTTATCCTGGCAGAGGAGACCATAGGGAGGTCAAAAATGAGATACAAGTGTCCTGCAAGCACAGACCCTCCCCCACAAAAATAAACAAATAAAATAAGCATAAACCAGGATGTTATATGCAGTAATGTTTCTGATATTGTCTGTAATTGTTTTGCATTATTCATTGCAGTAAAGAATGCATTCATTCATTAATAGGCCTGAATTGTGTAAACATAGTCTAAACATGTTGCATTTTCGTAATATATTTTTGCAGTACCTTCTTTACAGCTTCCGGGAAATGTAAAGTGGTTTACAATTGTTAGGTCATACACTCTGCATTATTCAGAGTTCTGATCAGAACCATCTGATCTTCAGCACCCCTTACGTGGTCCTTGCTGTATATTATTGTGGTACAGTCTTCTCTACAAGACTGGATAGCAAAGGCTTTCTGCACTTAGTTAAACTTAGTCTGGCAATTAGCAGTGAGGGCTAAAGCTCCCATTTCTTAATGTGCTACATTCTGTGGCATGTTTGCAGGGTTTGAATCTTTCCACCTTCATTTAACTCCTGTATGACACTGAGCAAGTCATTTAACCAGACAATGCTTTGGAGGAACTGGGGATTAATGCTAGGCTTCTTGATAATCTCCAGGCCTACATGCCCACTAACCATGAACCTGTTGTCATCGTTTACCAGACATTTCCTTTTGCATAGCTGATCTGGTTCAGTAAGAGTTATGGCAATATCACCAGCACACTATTTTTAATGCAACATAGTTAATTTATTCTTCAAAGGTAGCAGACACTGCATTTCTAGATGAAGATTTAAATGCAAAGTTGTTTGCCAGAAGTAACATCAGCACTAGTAACAGTGCTCTTTAATTTGCAATTATTCAGGTGACTATTACTTCTGCAGAGATTGTGCATATTGACTTAGCATATGTTTTCAGGTGGTTGATCTTTCTTAATGGTCTTATGAATAACGCTTCTATTTAAACTGTGCTACACATGGTTGGATCTTTTGATCTGATGCTAGTGATCTTTATACACAGTTTCATGTTGTTGATCCAAACCAACCAATAAAGTACATGTAATTAATTGGTTCATAACAACAATGGGTGTACACAGTCAACAATGTGGTTATACCTAGTTGTGGGTATGGGGGCTGTATGTGGATGAAAGTACCTTACGCTCTTGTCACTTGGCCATTTCAGTCTGACTTTGCAGGACAAGTGTGCGCGTGTGTGTGTGTGTGAGCGAGAGAGAGAGATGGGTGGGGGGCAATTAAGCTGGAATACCTTGGCTATTGTTTGTATGAAACAAATTTGAAATAAATGGCTTTGGTCATTAGTATTATTATTTTTTTAACATTGACATCTGAGAAGGATGTAGTCAACAATGGAAATATAATTGCTGAGTTTAGGAGGACATCTGTGGATATAAATTTACACATAACCCCCCACTGGCCAGATACATTTCTAATGATGCGAGTTTCAAGTGATAAAGGGAAAAGAAGTTTACTGTTGCTTATGCTACTAAGCCTGTTTTCAAGGTAAGACTATTTTGTTTTGCTTTGTCTTCTTTAGCAAAAAGCCCTCAGTGCTTGTGCTATAAAACTTGAAATAAAGGTTTTAAATAAAAGCTCTGTAGGCACTGTAAAGGAAAGAACAACACAGTTTGCACATTGGCAGGTTTGAAAGTATTTATGGTAACTGGGGAGAGACAGCCAAGTAAAGGGACACTGCACTGAAATGGTTCCAGAAAGAAAGGGAGCCCTGGTCTATTACCTTGCCTAAGGCCCCATTTGGCCATGATTCATCTCTGGTATGTAGTGCATTATGAAGAAACTGTGTTCACAGCAACAGCATTCAAGACGAGTACAAATGACAACACTTGGAAGTGGAATGACAGGGAATGTAAAAGGAGGAAGGTACAGGAGAGAGTAAATGAAGGAAGGATATTTCTGAGAAGAAAACACATGGGATACATATCAGAGTAGTGGGGATAAAGCACATCTGTAACTAAAATTGCCATACAAAGGATACAAGAACTGTTATAATAAGCAAAGATATTTTTACAAGGAAAAGGAGACGTATTGAGTTACTTAAGCATATTAGTAAAGGAAGATGGTAGTATAATGAAATAAATAAGCAATATAAAAGGAAAAATAAAAATTCAGGAAAAATATGAACACTGTGGTACAACAAGTACAAGAAATGTTTAAAGGAAAAAAGAAAGCAGTGAAAAATCATGGAAAGTAAAAACATTAGAAAAAGAGAATAAAGAGTTGGAACATAATATTTCTTTAAATTAGGTAGACAAAGTAGTAGGACAAGTAAATATAGATTTGACTGCAGAACCAGATGGAATAGGGTATGAAATGTACAAAAATTTAAGAGACTGGCAAACAAATATTTTTAACAGATTTTGAGTGAATTGTTAAATGAAGGTTTTTTTATGTATAAAGAATTGTGAAGCGGCATACTTAAATTCATATGGAGGAAAGAAGACAGAAGACAATTAAAAAAACTGGAGACATAGTAATGAATAATAATCATAAGATTTTTATGAAATTAATACAAAAGAGATTTGAAATTAAAATTGAAAATATTATGGAAGATAGTATATATATATATAATATAAAGGGAAAAGGTTTTCAAGAATTATTAATGACAGATAAATTGTGGATGATATTATGAAAAGAAAATTGAAAAATCTTGATAGGAGACCTTAATAAGGTATCTGATACAGTTGGACATGAAATCTTATGGGTAATAATGAAATAATATAAGTGAGAATGTTAGGAAATTATGCATGTCAGCTTATAGTAAACTAAAAATACTTGTAAATGGCAGGCTAAGCCAAAAGGTACATATGAAGAGTGGTGTAAGACAGGGATGCCCAATAACGTGTATACTCTTTGCATTTGTTATGAACATGGTAGTATGTGAAATAAATAAAAAAAGAAGGAGTCGGGTTAGATAGCACCTGAACAGTTACAAATTCCAGTTCTGTTAACATATGCAAATGTCATTATAATAATTGCAATTATAAAAGAAGTGATAAGTTGCTCAAATGAGTATCAAGAAGTGATAGGGGTGGCTTTAAACAAAGAGAAAAGTAAAGCTTTAGTTCATGTGGTAAGGATAGGGTATATATTTTACAATGAATGAAATTTCTGTTCAGTATAAAACTTGGGAATAAAGATGTTTTTTCCCACTGAAATCTACAATAGAAGAAATAGAACAAACCTGTCTTTTTCTGGAGAACATAAGAATTATCATTCCATAAAAATGGTTATTTCACAAATTCAGCCGAAAGAAGAAGTATTAATGGGGGAAAAAAAGCATACTGAGCAGATAATTTTTTGCATTTACACAGGGTTCTAGATTAAACCCAGTAAAAAGAAGAATTTTGTATGTAAATGCAGAAGGAGATCTAGGGTCTATTAACCCAGTGGTGTACACTGCTTCATTAAATTTGTACGAGGTGGACAAATAAAAAGATGACAGATTAGTAGTAAAACTGTATGAATATAAGTATGACAAATTTTGGGGTATGGTAAAACAGTGTAAAATAGAAAAAGAGAGTAGAAATAAAACAAAATGTTACCAAGAAAAATAATTTTGTGAAAAATTGATTTACTTACAGTGATTACCAGGAAAGTCCAACTGGGTAGAAGACTGTTTTCAGTGGAGGCCTGAGGAGAAAAGCTCCAAATAACTGACTCTCCGGCTGACACGGACATCTTCCAAAGAGGCCTTACTGAGACAGACACCTGGTGTCAAAGTCATGGCCTCAAGCTAAATGCCAAAAAATGCATAGTCATCCCGTTTGGGAAAAACAAAACGCCTGCGAATTACCACATAGGCGGCAGTCCCCTTAATACAGAAGAGGTAATAAGAGATCTGGGGACCCAGGTAGATAGTAATCTCTCATTTGACAATCATATTGTCAAAGTAGTTAGGAAATCCTTCTATGTGGCCCATCTAATTACTAAGGGGTTTGCATCTAGAAATAAAGAGGTTATAGTGCCCCTCTACTCATCACTCATTAGGCCCATCATAGAGTACAATGCCCCATTTGGGATATACCTCACAAGACACTTCCAACAGCTTGAAAGACCACAAAAGCATCTCAACAAGAGGATTACTGGCCTCAAACATTTGTCCTATGCAGCCCGACTGAAAAAACTCCGGCTGTACTCAGTGGCATATGGCTTACTCAGAGGGGATCGCTGCCTGACTTACAAAGTCATGTCCAACTCAGAATTGATGGACATGCTCCACCTAAAGAAATCCAAGTCACTGCGAGCCACGCGCTCTAGTGAGCTAAACCTCGCCACAACAATAAATAGAACATGCTGGAGGGATAGACTCCTGTCACAGAGACTTCCCATGCTATGGAACAAAATTCATAACTACATTAGGCAAAGCCCCTCACTAACACTCTTCAAGAGAAGCCTTGACAAGTGGATGGGTAACCGAAAATTCACCCCTGGGTTCATTTCATTGGCTCTGCTTGACAGAGACTCAGTTAATTAATCAATCGGGCGGCGAAAGCCGACACACTCTGGCTAGGCTTATAAATGCCCTCGGGCATATAGCCTAGTACCTACCTATGAACCCTATAAATTATTACAAATATTTTAAGAATAACTATACAATCTTCAAAAACAAAACAAAAATATCTGTAGTTTAAATAATTATAATGAATCAGACATAAAATAAAAGCATTGGTTAAGAATTGATACAAGAAGGTATACGACAATAATTTAATATTTAGAAAAACTTCAGTTTGTAGAAAAATTAAAGTTAAGTCAGTGTAATACAAACAGGAATCGCAATATAAGGTGAAGGAAAACAGGTTTATAGTGTATTTAGACAGAAAGTCAGGGAAGAGAATTAGATAGTAAGGAACTAAGTGAAAAAGGGAAAGTAAGAGGTATAGGGAATGAAAAGGTACTAGTTCACATTTAAGGATATAGTTTACCTTGATAAAGAGCCATATTTTAGATAGGAAGTCTTTCAGAGTTGTTTTGAAAGATGGGAGGGAAGATACAGACCTGATGGATACAGGTAAGGAGTTCTAGGCCTTAGAAGCCTTGTACAAATACAGACAGTACCCAGCAGATTTGCTAAGTCTGTAGACAGACAGTAGGTTTTGGTTACTGGTTCACAATGACTGACCGGGAACATAGTGTGTTAGAGTGATTTTTAGTGCTGGACAGGCAGATACATGCTGGACAATTTTACAGGTGGTAAGAAGTGTAGATGTTAGTTGATGTGACAGTTTCATCAATTTAGGCTTTTCAGTGCTATACACTGGTTGGTTCTGAAAGGGTTATCTGTTGCAAATTTACCAACTTTTTTATAGCATTGTTCAAGTTTTAATTTTTGTGAAGCCTGGAAGTTGGTGCCATAAAAAAGTGTGGGGAGGAGACAAGTAGTGGCAAGTAAAGTTTTAGTTGCGTCAATGAGAAAGTTTTTGGCTCTGTAGAGCAACCCTAATTTTTGATAAGTTTTTCTTATGCAATTTTGTATATGTAGGTCAAATGCAAGATTATCATACACTATCACCCCTAACAGTTTGTTATGAGAATTGACTTCGATGGCTGTATTATCAAGAGAGAGGACTTTAAATTCTTTTTTTTTTTTCCATGAAAGAGGGATTTGGGGGTGGGGGCAGTAGCAGTTTGGTCTTTTTGGGGTTGAGCATGCGTTGTGGGTTACAAAGCCATGTTTCAGTGGCTGTTAAAGTTTCCCCGAGTAATTTTTTGGAGGTGTACCATGTCAGATGTGCAAAGAACAGTAGAATCATCTGCGTATTGTATTAGGTTGGCCTGTTGTGTGGAGGTATAGAGGGTGTTGGTGAAAATATTGAAGAGGAGGGGGGACAAGGATAGAGCTTTGTGGTACACTGGTGGTGAATGGGAAATAATGGGAGGTAAGCAGATAGCATGCAGTGCCATTTTACTGGCCGACACCTATTGGACAGGTAGCTTTTGAACCGCCGAAGGGTGGTCTGACAAAGACTTAGTGAGGACATTTGAAGTAGAAGTTTGCTGTGACAAACTGTGTTGAAGGCTTTAGACAAATGCAGAAATAAGAAAGACACTAGTTTGCCGTTGTCTCTAGCTATATTGGCAGAATCTATACAAGTTAGAAGGACAGTGTTAGTACTATGAGAAGAATGGCAGTCGTGTTGTGTACGGGATAGGAGTTTTTCTTGCAGGAGATAGTATGGCAATTGGTTTTTGAATACTTTTTTCAAGTGTTTTGGCAAATGGAGATAAGATTGCTATAGGTCTAAAGTTATTAATGTGTGTTGAAGTTCCTCCTTTGTACAGAGGGATAATGTGTTATATTTTTTCTGGAGAAAGGGAACATGGAATTCTTCACTGACCTGCTGATAAGGATTGCCACAGAATAGGCAATACTATTGGCTGAAATTTTTAGGTACTCGCTTAGGTCATCAGCTGAAGAAGTGCAAGTTTAATAGCAGTTTTTTATAGGATGTGGGCACAGGTTTGAACGTGAAAGTGGATGTGGTGATACGTGGCTGTTGGGCAGTGTTGGGATTAGATATTGAGAAATCCTTGGTTAGAGATACTATACTATCTATAAAATAAGAGTTAAACTGTATTGCAGTTTTGAATGTTGAGTTATCTAGAGAGGGGCTTGGGTTGAAGTTTTGTTCATGATGCAAGATTTCTGTAATGGATCTCCAAATTTTTTTGGGCTGTGTTTAGTATTACTCTGAAACTTACTATAGCATTTTTTTTTCTCGTCTTTATTTGCTTTTTTGTCTGTCTGAAGCATTCTGAAGTTTAAGATATTGAGGTGTTTTACATTTGTGCCATTCTTTCCATGTTTTTTCTCAGTCCTTCATTAGCATTCTACTCTTTCGGGATAGCCAAATTGCATTATTTGTTTTCAGTGTCTTCCTTCTAGGAGGTGCAAGGCAATTATTTAAGATACTTAGAAAAGCTGTATTGAATTCAATTATAGTCTAAGGAGAGGATTTTTAGGACATTCCAGTTAATACAGGATATTGTAGTAAAGAACATTTCTGGCTTAACCTTGGAAAAGTTGTGTTTTATAAATATGCTGTTTAATTCTGTGTGTCAGATGTCTAGTCATATAAACTGGGAGATGATCATTGACATTGAGAGTCTGACAGTATACCTGTGGTGGAGTATTTAATGAGGTCTGATACTAGGATCTAGTCTAAGAGAATCTGATGTCTTACTATAATGTGCGGAGCTATTAATTAGTTGTGTGAAACCATACAAGTTTCATGCTGGATGTAGGGGAGTTACAGTTTACGTTCAACAAATTGAAATTCATATCATCTAGTAATGTATTTTCTTCTGCAGATGTTATGAATACCCAATGTAGGACACCTTACAGTATATGGCTGGATTGTCACCAGGAGGGATATAAAGGACAGTAATACACATTTCTTTATAACTTTATTTTGAAGAAAGCAACAAGAAGCTCTGCTGAACTGAATTTTGGTGTTTTTTTTTTTGTAAGGGGAAATGTGGTAGGTACTGGGAAATATTAAAGCAATACCACCACCTGTCTTCTTTATACGGTCATTATGGATGACATTACAGCCAGGAAGTATAACTTCAGAGTTGTTTATGCTGGGTTTAAACCAAGTTTCAGTTACAGCGATAACATCAGGCTTACATTTGTGTAATCCAGACATGTAGTTCCAGTAGTTTTATTTCTTAAATTTCTAACACTTATTGCAGCAAAAATCAGATCCCCAGGGTTGGAGATTGGCTGTTGGGTTAAAGAAGTGTGTGGGAGAGAATTATCTTTGTGTTCCTTGTGACAGGTTGGGCCACGATTAGGGTGTATATCTCCTCCTAGAAGGATTTTAGTACATTGTGGAATTATGCATACTTGCTTTTGAAGAGGATTCTTGCACTTAATTTTGTTTTGGTTTAGCTGCAGTACAATTAATCAGCCTATATTTGGAATAAAGGTGAGGGGCAACATTAAACAGGTTTGGTACAATGTGTGGAGAATGTAAACAGAAGTACAGCTAGGTGATTGGGATAGAGTTGGAAAGATGTTGTGACATACTATTGAGTCACGGTAGGATGAAAAATGGCACAACAGGAAGAGAAGAACAGAGGATAAACTGAAGATTAGCATAAGTGAGTAGAGGTATCACAAAAAAGATATTAAAGTATGGTATAGGAATGCAATGATAAAACATTACTGTGTAAAACTATGGGAAATTTTAATAGATGAAAAAATTAAAGCTGTAAAAATAAGAAGCAAATGGTGTAATCAAAGTCGAATGTCAGGATTGTTTTTGTGGAGACTAGTAATAGATAAACTGTCAGTAAAAATAAATATGTAACATAAAAAGAAAAATGACAGAACATGTTTAAACTATCAATAAGAAGAAACTATGGAGTTTCTGAAATATAATACAGTTAAAAAAGTTATGGGGAAAACTATATAAAGAAGATTTTTTCAAAGATACAAACTGGATATGATTAAATATGGATATTATAAGAAAAGTAAGGAATAAATAAATTGTTACCTTATGTTACATGGGTTTTATGGAATGGAAGAATAAATAAAATTATTTTAATGGTAAATGTATTTTAGAAAACAATATTAAGTAACATCAGATGGTTGTTATAGAAAAATGAGTGGAAGTCTAATAGGGATGAACATTTACTATGATTGTGAAGGAAATGATGAATATGTGCAAACAGATTTGTGTATCTATATATTTGTACATTTGTATAGATTTGTAAATATGTGAATATGTTGTAAATAAGAGTTCTTTTGTGTATAAATAAAGGAACCCTCTCTTTTTGATGGGTGCCATGGGATCTTTTATATCAACCTCAGCAACCACCAACTCAAGCAGATGGGGCCTCGATTTAATATCTCATCCAAAAGACAGCATGCTATGTCTTCAATCGCTCTGTTGAAATTATGACACTAAGGGCTATTTTACATTATTTTTTTTATGAAAAAGGTTGGAGCATTTACTTTCAAGGCAATCCATTTGAAACAGTCCCTGATTTCACATAATTCCTGTGTCTTTGCTTAATATTTACAGTCTGCAACTTACCTTCTTATTGTTTGACCTGATTACAGTGTGGCTTTACAGGACTAGAGTATATTTGTACAAAATAAGCTAGAATATTTACCATCAGGGAGCTCCTTATGTGAAATCAAGTTAAACTTTTCCTGACTTTGCCTTACATTTTGGCCTGTGCCTCATAAAATTACACTCCTCAATCACTAAAGGATGGGGGGAGGTTGATAATTGTTTATGAAATCAACTTATCCTATTTTTATTTGCTCATCTTACAGTTGGGCTTTACATGACTAATGTGCATTTGTTTAAAATGAGCTTTGGGTATTGTTTGCATGAAACCAAGTCACATCTCTGATTTTAAAGATAATCCCTGGCATTGCCTCATTTTGATATATTTCTCATAAAATTTGTGATTTTTTGGCAAGTTGCTGAGAGCTGTAGCAATTAAATAATGACAGAGTATCAGACTTCATATCATTCAGAAAATGCATGCCAATGCAAAAATCGTTACTGTAGCAACAAGAGTACATAACAGCAATATTTAAAATATGTGTCTGATTTTAGACATTTGCTTCTCATTAATAAGTCAAAGTAAACTTTATTGTCATACAGATCAACACAGAGGAAAACGTGCGCATCACTGCACATAAGTTCGATACTCAGGCTCGTACCATATGAATAACAGTTTACAGAAGGAAAGATAGATTAAATTAATAATAATTTAAATAGTAAAAATAAAAATGAGATACTAAAAATAAAGTAAAAAAACTGAAAGCTTTTTTATAACAGAAACAAAACAAATACAACAGGAACAGACTCAGTAGAAATATAAGGATATATAACAAGCAGTACTATGAATAAATAAGAGGCACACATGTAAAAAACTTACCCACCACCAATATATGCCATAAACTTACAGTTTACAGTTTTCACAGTGCAGATAGAGACATATAAAATGTGCTATGCAGAGAGTTATGTAAATAACAATGCCATATTGCCCATAAATAATGTTTTACATATTTAGTGGGTTAGGCCATGGATTTGTTGTTCACCAGTCTGATAGCGTGTGGGAAGAAGCTGTTATGGAATCTGGATGTCCTGCACCTAATGCTTCTGCAGCGCTTCCTTGTTGGCAGTAGTCTGAAGAGTCCATAAGCCGGATGGTGTATATCCCTCAATAGTTTGTAGACTCTACCATGGCATCTGTTTGAATACATGTCCTGTAGGGATTGAAGGTTGGAGCCAATGATTTTTGTGGCCTGTTTAACGATCTTATCCAGTGCCTTCCAAATCACCTTAAGAGCAATTTCTATACCAAAGATGTTTGTCAGTACGCTCTCAATCATGGCACTGTAGAGGGTAAGTGGGATCTGTGGGGAGAGGTTAGCGCTATGAAGTCTCCTAATGAAGTGGACATGTTGTTGGGCTCTGTTTGGAAGGCAGGAAGTGTTTGTGGCCCAGCTTAGGTCTTGCAAGATATGTACCTCTAGGAATTTAGTGCTATTTACTCTTTCTACTGCGGCACCACTGATGATGACAGGAGTGTGTGGCTTACTCTCCTTCCTAAAATCAAGGATTTCCTTGGTTTTCCCAACATTTAGTGCCAAGTTGTCAGTGCACCAATGAAGGAGTTGGCTCACCTCCTCCATACATGCCCCCTCTTCTTCCTTCTTGACAAGGCCAATTACTTTGGTGCCATCTGCAAATCTGATTATTCTATTTACTGATGTGTAGCTGTGCAGTCATGTGTTAGAACTGTGAAAAAAAATGGAATACGTCTGCAACCTAGTAGGACCCCAGTGTTTAGGGTGATGCTGTTTGAGTGATGTTTTCTTGCTCTAATTATTTGTAGCCTTTCAGTCAGGAAGTCTAGGATCCAGTCGCATATTTTGTTTTCTATATGTACATTACTTAGCTTAAACAGCAGTTGTTGTGGAATTGCCGTATTGAATGCAGAGCTGAAGTCTATGAACACCATGCATACTTAACAGTCCTGATCTTCCAGGTGGTCCAAGGTGGGATGAAGTGTTAAGGCTATGGCATCTGCAGTAGAACTGCTTGGTCTATATGCAAATTGTAAAGGATCAAATATAGCAGGTAGGCAGGATGTTTTGTGATCCTTGACCATTTTTTCCAAACAGTTCATCACTACTGAGGTTACGTGCAATTAGCTGGTAATCATTTAATGATGATGAAGATGGTTTCCTGGGCAGAGGGATGATGTCGCCGGTATTAAAGCATTTGGACACTTATTCCTGGTTGACAGATATTCTGAAAATGTCTTTGAAGACTAATTCCCTAATTCTTATGTTAAGACTTTAAGAAATATTATTTTGAACATAGTTAGATGAGGCGCACTGAACAAAGTCACTGCTTGGCAGAAGTGAAAATTGTTTTGTGGAATAACATAACTTTCTTTTGTGTTGTTTTCACATTTATCCACCTGACATGACAATAGTAATGTGCATTTGTGTGAAATGAGTTAAGAGTACTTCTGGGCTGGCTACTGTTTATGTTGTACAAACCTGAAATCACAGACTCCGAGTTTGTTAAATGACCCCCCATACACACACACACAGAATTCTGCCTCATATTTTTGGTTTGTTTCTCATAAAATTTGTGGTTTTCTGGGAAATTGTTGAGGACTGCAATCACTAAAAAAAGACAAACATTTCAGTATCAGACTTTATGTTCTTCAGAAAATACATGCCAATGCATTAAGTTTTATTCCACCAACTTTCTAAATATATATCAGCAATATTTAAAATCTGCCCTGATCCTGGGACGTTGCGGTCATTATTTTTGGCTTTGTCTGGATTCTTGCTCCAAAAGGTTGAGAGGTATTACTTTTTAATACAATCAGATGAGGTGTTCACAGCAATGTGGCTAACACCACAGGCTGGATGTGGGGATTGTGAGTGGATGAAAGTAACATACCTCATGTTGATTAGTATACTCATCGCTTTGCAGGACAAGTGTACATTTATGTGAAAAAGGTTGGAATACTTGAGCTGTGTGTATGTGAAACGGACATAAAATACTTTATTTTGTCCATAATTACTTTCATCAAAATCAAGACATCTAAGGTATACACAAGCAATAATGGGTTTATAACTGTTAGAGTTATGGGGCTGTCTGTGGATGAGAATGGCTAAACTTGCTTTTGTAATCAAGGTAAAGAGTTATCAGATTTGTTTTCCAGGACTAGTGTACATTTGTGTAAAGCAGTTTGGAATACTTTATGGTGGCCTTTTTTTTTTTTTTAATTACGAGACATTTGAGGTGTACACAATGAAGTGGTTATACCTGATGGATATGGATGTTGGTGGACAATAATAACAGCAGTTTAAATATTCTTAAATCAGGAAAGATTAATCCTAATGAGCATGTGCATTATGCAAGGTTCCCCTCCCCAAAAAAGTGTATAGGGATGGTGGGGGTCCATGGCTTAAAGTACTGTGTCCAATGGGGAAATTAAAATAAATTAGTCTCTCCCTGTGTCTGATCATGTTCCAAAATAATCTCAGTAGCGTTTGAAAAGTGAGATAAACAGCCTCTAATACAGCATACCGTAAGAAACAACATTAAGAGAGAGCAAACAGTCTCTAATACAGCATACCTTAAGAAGCAACATTAAGAGAGAGCAAACAGCAAATGTATTCACATATATATACACACACACACACACACACACACACACACACTACAACAAAACCAAAGCATCCATATGTAATTATGCAAAGGCAATGCAGTTGTATCAATAACATCAAATTAATACCATAACAGCACTATGCAGGACATGCCTGTGCAATACTGTGTACTCCAGTATGAATTCTCTGGTTTCACAGTATTAATGTCAAAAACTAATACAACACAATAAGTAATTTGCCCTGAGGAGAGAACTAACTTATTTATGGTACACACTGTCCAAATATATCAGAGCACTTAAGATGAAAGACGAAGTAAAACGATAGCATTGTAGAAAACAAACAACAGAATATGACTGGCCACTACATAATTTAACAAAGCATCTATTCGACTCCATCCCCCTCTCATTATACATTTCATCATGAAAGTGACTGTAAATTATAATTAAATCCCATTGAATCAATCTACAGTTGACTGAATATAGCTCCAGTTCAACCATGAACTCCATATAAATGAAGCTCCTAATGGATCAAATTTTCTTGGCAAATGATCTCCATCTCTCTCTAGTGCATATCACAGACACACTAGTCTGCAGTATTGTGTGTGTGTGTGTGTGTGGCCTATTTCCACAAAATCAAAGAGACGTTTACAAACTGGAAGTAGTAGAATATTCCAGGCAATGCAAGAGATTAGGACCATCTCTGTAATGTTTTTACCTTAAAAGGACTAAATAAGTAAATGCATCTCTGCAAGGTCAACAAACAGTACTACACAAGGAACCATGCAGACAACATTCGAACATCACATCCTGACACAACATAATATACAAAGACAGGCATCATATGGAAATGCCATGATCCCACAGTAAATGGAGTGACACTGCCTCCATTATAGTAGCAAATGTTTTAAACAGAATGAGGCTTCCAAATCACTCATTATAGCTGTATACTACAAATAATGTTTAAAGGCCTTCATAAAAGGTATACCTAGAATCCAAAGCTGAAGTGTGAAAAAAACCTGTAAACACAATTGCCTGCTTATAGGCGATATCCTCTGCAATCTGATTTGCATACAGCTCCTGTAACTACATTGTTATAAGTTTATATAACACTATACGCTGTACTTATAGAATTACAAACAAGAACACTTTTGAAGAAATAGTAACCAAAGTCCATCATCAACCATTGACGGTTACTTAGTAAACATGACACAAGTAAAACATTTTTCCAGCTTTGCATTGCCAGTTAACACACAGAAAGCATCAAGTCTACAGCTTTCAGAGAGCTACAGTGTTCAGGAAGAAACCAGACTGAAAAAGGAGGTCATTACTGCTACACGGAAAATAGTCAACACTAATTGTCTCGCTTCAAGACACTTTTCCAGAATTAGCTTCACACAAACCAAAAACACAACCTGAATAATCTCATCACACTGGTGTACTGCTTAAAATATAACACATTTCCAATGAAAAGTACAATAAGCCAAGTTCCAAAGGTATAGACGGAACAGCCCTAACTACAACCAAGATGAGCTAAGTTCAAATAGTGACTCTGGTACTTGATGGACTTGGTATGAGGGAAAGAAGTGATGTAGCTTTGCTGGTTTACCTCTCTTCGGGGGGGGTGGGTCTGCTTCCACTGCATAAGCTCCAGTGCAGTCCACAGATCCCACAGCAGTACTGACTTCAAAGGAATAGGACTGTCCCAAGAGGTTACATAACACCAGAAGAGAAAGGAATGCTCTCACTGATATCTACTGCATGTCAAACACTGGAGATGTTTACTGGCATGTGCATACAGGCTAGGACCTTAAAACTACAAAATCTTCTTGCCTTGGATGTGTGATGGCTCTGTTCTTATCCCCAGGAGGAACAAACTGGCCAACGGATTCTTATTCTTGCTTCCCAAAGAGAAAAAAGGGGTCTGTATGGTTCAAAGAAAGGGGAGCTTGAGGGACACCAAGAAAAAAAAAAGGAAAGACAAAACAATAAAGAGAATAAAGAATCACCTTAAAGACATACAGAACACGTATCACCATTTCCAGTATAGGGTAAAGCAACCATGGAAAACTGTTTTTGAAAGCCAGTTGTCTCAATGACTAAAGGTACAGAACAGTTTTTATCCAATCTACCAGTCATCAGTTTCTAACATGTATCTAAAGCCTGCTCATTCCAGGATAGTTCAGAAAAATTCAGCAACTCACAAGTCTAGCAGGCTTGCTCAGTTTTTGTCTACTACAACACTAAATATGCTGTTCCACAACAATAATTCTGTCAGTTTCCCATAAACTGTGTCACATTTCCCTACTGTGTGGTTTCTGCCCTCTTGATAAGCTGGATTTCCCATGGCCTTTCAAGCACGTTGTTGAGTCATCAGTTAAAACATAGACAAAAACAGTAGGGCAATGAAAAAGCAAATGTCAATGTCTAAGACGGTAACAATCAGTATCTGCATAATCAAACTGCCCTGTAAACCTGTTTGATGCATTTATTTTTGTTTTGGATACAGGGATATCTGACTGGGTTATTCTCACTTTCAACAGAAGCCTCAGGAGTAACAAGTTTATTTCAGTAGTAAAAATCATCATGTTATACTACAGGAACAAGTCGAAGTTTGTAATATTAGTCATTATCGACACAGCTAAAGCACAACAGGAGTAACATCGATGTATCACACTGCAGTCCAGTTTTATATTACTCTTCACACAGCCACTATAAAACAAAAAAAATAAGTCCTGTGAACAGAAAACAGCTGTGAAACATGTAATGTTTTTGTTACGACTATTGAAGAAGCAATTTGGAATTTACAAATCATAACGCTTCAAGTTATACACTCTGTACAAGATGCTAGGCTGAAAAGGACAGATAAGTATATATGCATTTATTTCTATGTTATTTTTCCACCAGGAGGGTGGGCTGGTCCACTGACCCTTTTCAGTCACAACCCGGGCCAGTGAGCAGCAGTACAAATATTTTATAAAATGCAGAATAATCACCGAAGGAAAAATAAATCAGAGTACTAGCGCATTGGAAATGAAAAAGAAGTTATGTACCTACCATAACGTTCCATGTTAGTTGTCTTCATCTCGCCTTCCTTCTTGCTGTTTGGGTTCGGAGCCGATCCTCGGCTCCAACTCGGCCATCTTCTATAGCTCGAGAGCTGTTTACTGGCTTGAGGCTACCCCTTATCCCAGAATGCCCAGCGTCAGCTACCCAGATCTCATTTGTGATAGCGCCCACTAGACATAAGTAGAGTAACCAGTTACCTAAAAACTGGTTGTCTAATGCACCTAAACAAGGAAAGAGTCATAAATGACCTGGCATGTGAAGTAATAAAAGATGCTCAGCCAGTGAAAACAAAAGGAACTCCTCTCAAGGAAGGAAGGAGGGACGCAAGAAGGAAGGCGAGATGAAGACAACTAACATGGAACGTTATGGTAGGTACATAACTTCTTTAAGTTATCCATCTCGCCTTCATTCTTGCTGTTTGGGACAGCATCCCTAGCACCTAAAACCCGGGTGGCTCATTGGAACAGACTCTTCAGAACAGTAGAACCAAAGGAAGCTCTGCTCCGGGAGACCATATCCACCTTGTAATGAGAGATAAAAGTGTGAGGTCTTGCCCAAGTGGCAGCTACACAGATTGAGTCTATGGGCAACCTAGACTGAAAGGCTACAGAGGTGGCTAATGCTCTAGTGGAATGACCTTTTGGTTTAGCTGGTAGCTCTATTTCGTAACTGATAAATAAAGGCAATAGTATCAGAAAACCATCTGGATAAGGTCACCTTAGAAACTGGAAGGCCTTGTTTGTTGAAAGCATAAGAAAGAAATAACTGGTCTGACTTTCTTAGTTCCTTAGTTCTATGGAGGTAAAAATCCAATTGGTGGATCTTGTATTCTGCCTTGTTGCTGTGATTAGGAAAGAAAACTGGGAGATCCATGGATTAATTTAAATTGTTCTCTGAGCAGACTTTAGGAATAAAGGATGGATTGGTCCTCAGAGAAACTCTGTCCTCGTGAAACACCAGGTAAGGAAGAGTGCTTGAAGTTCTGAGACACATCTAGCTGAGGTGATAGCAACAAGAAAAAGTGTCTTCCAAGAAAGAAATTTTAAGGAACATGATGCTGCCGGTTCAAAGGGAGGCAAAATTAAGGAGGCTAAAACTAAATTGAGATCCCAAGGAGGAGGAGGATCTCTAACTGGGGGTCTAAGAAGAGATGTTCCTGTCATAAAGGCCTTGCAGAGCTTATGATACATTATGCTAGAATTAAACATACCGATATGAAAATTAGAAATGGCAGCTAGTTGTACTTTAATGGTAGTGGAAGCTGCACCAGACAGAAAGAGTTGTGCTAGAAATTCAAGAATTTCATGGACTGGGGCCGAGAAAGGATCCAAATTTCTAGATTCTGCCCAGTGAGAAAACAGTTTCCATTTACTAGCATATGTTTTCCTCGTAGTAGACTTATGGGAGGAAACAATAATATCACGGACTGCTGGGGAGATATTGGAAAACCCGGCTAAGGTTGGAAGTGGAGTAACCAAGCTGTGAGCTGGAGAGTTTGAAGGGATTGGTGCAACCTGCCTGATTGATAAATCAGAAGATCTGGAACTGGGTCCAGAATCCACAGTTGATCCAGAAGGTGGAGGTGCAGGAATGGGAACCATATCTGTCGAGGCCAATATGGGGCAATGAGGATCAATTTGCAACCCAACGATGTTGCTTTCTGTATTAGTCTTGGTATTAGGGTAAAAGGGGGAAAAGCGTAAAGGAGTCCCTGAGGCCAATCGTGGACTACAGCATCTCTGGATATATGACCTGGAAGAGGAAGTAGGGAGAAGTAGCTGCTGCATTTGTTGTTGAGAGGAGTGGCAAATAGGCCGCAGCAAGGCTGTCCCTATTTGCGAAAGATAAGATCCACAAGTTCCTAATTCAGAGACCACTCGTGAGGCATGAGGATAGCTCTGCTGAGCCTGTCCGCTATGACGTTGGATTTCCCAGGGATGTGCGTTGCTATCAGGAAAGGTTGGGAGGAAATCGCCCATTGCCACAGTCTGAGTGTTTCTCGACACAAGGGGTAAGACCTGGCCCCACCCTGTTTGTTGATGTACCACACTACTGACATGTCCATTTGGATTGCAATGGTCCTAGAAGGAAAAGCGTCTTGAAGGGCTTGCAACGCTAGGAGCGCCGCTCTCATTTCTAGGAGGGGGTTGTATGAAATGTCTGCCCTGAATTACTAGTGGGGAGACCATCCACCAAGAAAGGTACCTTTTGCATGCTTCTGTGATCAGGATCATGTGAGACATGGGTAGTTCCGGGAAAGACCACTGCATGAAAAGAAGCCACTGAAGGATTCTCATGTGGAAAAGCGCTAATGGGACAAGAAGAATGGCAACTGCCATGGAGTCTAGAGCTTGGAGGACATATCTGACTTGAATCCTTTTGCTCTGCATAAGAATTAACACTTGCTGATGAACAGTGGAAACTCTTTTCCTGTGGCAATCTTGCAAACATTTCTTTTTTGTTTAATTCTGCTCATATGTATGTGACAGACTGACAGGGCAACAAGGCAGATTTTTCGAAATTTACTGTAATGCCTAGTTGAGTGCATGATATGACTGTATAATCCCGTGCCTCTAAGAGTTGATGCCTGGTGGTAGCAGTCAGGAGCCAGTCGTTTAGATAGGGAAACACCTAGAATCCTTGATGCCTCAGGTGAGCCGTGACTACTGCCATACACTTGGTGAACACCCTGGGGGCTGAGGCGAGACCAAAGGGCAGAACTCTGAACTGGTAATGACTGGCCCCTACCCAGAAGTGAAGAAATCTCCTGGAGCATCTGTCCATCTTGATACGGTAGCACGCGTCCTGAAGATCTATCGAGCACATCCAATTGTCCTGACCCAGAAAAAGGGAAAATGGATTGCAGTGTCACCATCTGGAACTTTTCTTTTTGTACAGACTTGTTCAATCTGCTGAGATCCAGTATTGGTCTCCAGTCCCCTGTCTTTTTTGGTACTAAAAAGAATCTTGAGTAAGTTCGGGATCCTAGTTGGCCTGCGCGGACTTCTTGAATGGCTCTTTTTTCTAGCAGACTTGAAACTTCTGTGACTGCTTGATCCCTTAGATTGGGTGGGACATCTGGGATGGGCTTTTCTGATTCTATGGGGGATTGATGGAAGGGAATTTTGTAACCTCTGGATATAATGGATAGTACCCATCTGTCTCTTGTTATATTTTGCCAGGCTTTTGGGTACAGCGAAAGTCTTCCCTCGACTGCCTCCAGAGGTGAGCAGTCGGGCAACCCTTCATGGATGCTGGAAGGGCTTGGCAGAGAAGGTTTCTCTGTCACCCTGGTTTTGCGATCCCCCTCTGCTACGAGGGCGGAGTCTGTATTGTTGTTTCCCCCTCTGTCCCTGGGGGAAAAATCACCATGTGTGTCAGGCAAGGGTCCTTGGGATTTTCGGAACCACATCTTTCCGCTCTTCTGACCCTTGGGATAAGGTCTGGAAGGGGTGGAAAAACGGACTCCCACGGCACAGAGTCTTGCCTTCCTGCTCACACCTGATCAATGTGTCTTTCACCTGAGGCCCAAAGAGAAAGGAGCCATCAAAGGGAGTATTGGTGAAGGACGCTCTAAAGGGTTCAGCAAAATGACACAGCCGCATCCAAGCATGTCACCTGAGAGCCACACCTGTCCTTGTGGCTCTGCTCACTCCATCGACTGCATAGGAAATCAGCCTCATGGAGGAGTTGACTGTGGAATTAAGAGTCGCAAGCTGAGAAGCTACTTTGGCTGGTATTCTTTCAGCTGTAGGATCTTGAAGAGCATCTCCAAGCTTTTCAGGAGATCCCTTTGAAGACGTGTAAAATGGCATAGATAGTTCAGGGATCTCACTGAAAAGGTCGCTGAAGCAAACATTCGCTTTCCATATCTGTCCATCGTCCGAGACTCTTTGGAGGATGAACAGATGAAGAGGTTTCTGCTAACTCTTTCTTGGTGGCTGCTGCTACCACCATGGCATCAATGGGCACACCTTTGGAGAGGAATTGTTTGTCCTGGGGGGGGGTGTGTGTGTAATAAATTTGTTTGGTCTCCTCGGAGTAGGTTCCACAGAATCTGGAGTTGACCAAGCCTTTCGAAGCACTACAGACTTGAGTGGATCGAATGGAGGAGATACCCAGGAGGTGGAAGGTCAGGAACCGAATGCGTCCAGGTATACAGACTTGTCCTCGGTAGGGGCTAGGGAAGTCCAGTCCCTCCTCTGTCTAAGCATTTCAAGGATGTCCGAAAAGGAAACATCTTCAGAGGAGGACCTTGGGGACCCTTCTGATTCATCCATGTCTGTATCTCAGGTGACAGACTCAGGGGGGTTTATATGCTTCCTCTTGTACCACTTCTTCTGGGGAGGCTCTTACGAGTGATCAGGGGAGGCTTTGGAAGAAGAGGGATCACCCAATGGGGTGTCCCGGGGCATAGGTTCCCTATGCTTGGGGTCTGGAGAAGGAGTAGAGGTTGGAACAGACACTACAGGGGGAGGAGCCAATGGAGCTGGCAGTAGAGCTGTTTCGGGGAACAGCACACTCAGCATGACCTCGAAGATGTCCCACCCTCTAGGCAGAGAAAGCTACGGCTCCGAAGAAAGAGTCCTCCTCCTCTGCATCGAGGGTGACAGCTCCGGGGTCGATGATGGAGCCGAGCTCACCTGTGAAGTTCCGAGGGGGAGAACGGGGTCGGACAAGGGTCTGATGCCACTCTCCCCCTCGGAGCCGATGAGAGAGCCCCGGCGCCCAGATCCCTCGATAGAAGGTACAATCGAGGTAATCGGAGCAGACGTTAGAACCGAAGGAGAGATGATGATCGGCGCCGACAGTTCTACTACCTGCGGATCCATGGTCTCTGGCTCAGAGCTAAATGTAGTCTGAGGAGGAACAGAAATAGAGGCGGTTGGAGCCAATACCTGTTGAGGTGGGCTGGACAGAATTTTTGCCAGTGCCTGTGACTTAAGCAACCTACTTACTACTCCCTCCATGTCATGATCCGATAATCTAGAGGATCAAGAGGAGTGGGAAGAATGATAGCTACGTTGACTCTGTAACAAGGGTGACTGAAGTGCCAAGTGGATGGACTCCAAGGACGGAGACCTCAGTCTCTTATGGCTCTGAGACTGCTCCAAAATAGCAGATGGAGCCGACAGAGGAGTTGCCTTGTTGGTGCCAGCCGGCACCGACATACTTGGTTGGTCAAGTAAAGGAGTCGACTCCAAAGGTGGCGCCGACAGCTTGACAGACTTAGTGGATTTCGCTGGCTGAGTACTTTTAGCCAGAGAATCCTGAGGCTTCAGTAATCCCCGAATGATTAATTTGTTTTTGTGCTCCTGCAGGACCCATGGACTAAAAGCGTGACATATAGAACAGGAGTCCTGCAGGTGAACAGCGCCCAAACAATATACACAACTAATGTGCCCATCTGTCAGAGACATTTTCTGACAGCATAAGTCACACTTTTTGAAGCCAGATACCTTGGTATCTTTAGACATTTTAGTAACAACAACCACAACAACAATAAGAAAATGCTATAGTATAAAACTAAGAAACAGACAGACTTTTTTTTTTTTTTTTTTTTATACAGTTAAGGAACAGAAAGGAGAGCCTCTAATTTAAACGGCTATCCTAAGAGGGGGGGGGGGGAGGGAGAACTCTCTAATTTAAACAAGTTCAGGGGAAACGGAAGGCTTGCGAGTTATGGAGCAATGGCCAACAAAGCTACAATACACAAAAAAGCAATAAGGGATAACGTAATATATCTAGACAAAAACTTGATAAAAAACTTGACAACATTTTTTTGGAATAACAATTATAATAATAGAAAAACTATACTAAGCCTGAGCCAGTAAGAAAGCAACCTCACAGCTGAAGCGGCAAATGAGATCTGGGTAGCTGACGCTGGGCATTCTGGGATAAGGGGTAGCCTCAAGCCAGTAAACAGCTCTCGAGCTATAGAAGATGGCAGAGTCGGAGCCGAGGATCGGCTCCGAACCCAAACAGCAAGAACGAAGGTGAGATGGACAACTTAACATCAAGAGTTACAGCAGGTATAAATAGACAGGCAAAAACATGAGTTACAAGCAAGATATACAACAGAAAAACTTAAAATATCGAGAGTAATACAAGGATTTAGGTAAGACGACTACCTGAATTATTATCTGGTATTAACCACTGTCAAAACAGCAAATGCACAGGGTTGCTTTAAGAAGATGGTCTTGGAAAGCATGACTTAAGGCCTTGAGTGTATCTAGGGTTCTTACTTCTGTGTGGAGGTGGTTCCAAATGGCAGGACCTAGTCTAGGAACGTTCTTTCTCCACCAGCAATGTTGAAGCTTTGATAAGCGAGGGAAAGGGTGTCATTTTTGGGGCATTCTCAAGATAAAATTTTGGTGCTTTAACAGGAGTGCTGTTTTTTGGGGGGCAGAAGTTTAGGTTTAGGATTTTAAAAAGCAGAGTGTCAGGAGGAAAGGAAGCACTATCCATTTTCGATAGCCACTGTCATGAAATAAGAGTACAGTGGTGTCACTGTGCAAGAGGATCTGCCAGAAGAATAAATCTAAAAATGTTGTTTTGTGTAATTTCTAATCTCAAAGTATTTTTAAGAGGTATGCAGAGCCAGCAAAGCAAATCATTTTCCAGTTTTGGAAGTAAAACATTTTTGGCAATGGTAAAAAATAGATATTGCAGGTCTTCAATGGACATTACAGGTTTTCAAGTAATTAGAAATAGTAAGAATCTACTAACATCATCATTCAATGAGTTGTATGCAGTTTAGAAGGTGCAAATAATCTACTAAAAAACTTGCTTAGATAAATGTGTTTAAATTAAAAAAAAAAAAGTCAGCAGTCGAGAAATACAGAGTAATTGTGACTATGAAATAAGGAAGGCAGAACAGGAAATGCATGCAACGAAAAAGTTTTTTTTTTAACCCACCATTAGATATATTATGCAGTGATTATTTAAGTAGTTAAATGAGAGTTCATCATTAGGATACTTCAAGTTGTGAACTCCGGCGGCAGGATGTACAAAACTTGGGCATCCAGGCAGGAGGATGGCTCTGCAACTTTCACTTCCAACAGTCCTAAGCTCTACCCTTTTTGTGGAAGATCTGCCCCTTGCTCTTGACAGACCTAGCTTTGATTCCACTTTACATGACATGCCCATCTGACAGGCAAGTTCACTGAAAAGATGGTCTTTGAAAACAGTTGATAAGATACAAAACCAATACCCTGGGGGATGGTGCAACAGATGCTGCAACACAGCCACAGTTTATTTCCCAAATATGCACCACTGTGGACAGCACCATACAGGAAGTACAGCTGTGTACACTTACCATAAATGTAGATGTTCCGAGTGTATATACTGTTGCAGTCATCACATTTGGGTTATCTGCCTGCAGGTAGCCCTCAGCCGGCCTGAATACCAGAGTCTTGGGATTTCTGCGTCGGATGCTGTCACTTCTTCCATGACGTCAGGTCATCAGGGGTATAAACCATGCAGCTGATGCCATTACATCAGTTGTTCTTGCCTTTCCCCAGTTGTCAGGTGCCCCCAAAACAGGAAGCAATTATATGGTTTGGAACACCCCCAGCAAAAAGCAAATACGCATATTATAAGATATGCCAAAAAAAAAGGATAGGTGAAATCAAAGACAATCAGGGGGCTGGAGGGAGGGTAACCAGGACTGCAACAGTGAAGACACTCGAACATTTACATTTATGGTAAGAGTACACTTACCATAAATGTAGATGTTTGAGTGTATTCACTGTTGCAGTCATTACATTTGGGTAATCTGTTGGCAGGTTGCCCTCAGTCTGCCTGAATTCCAAAGTCTTGGGTCCTGCGTCGATTGCTGTCTCCTCTTCCATGACGTCAGGTCGTCAGGGGGTATAAAACATGCAGCAGACGCCATTTTCTTTAGTTTTTCTTGCCCCCGATGTCAGGTGCACCCAAAAAGGTAGCAAAAAAATATATATATGTCATCTACAAGCAAATACACCAACATAGGCTGTAGAAGACAGAGAAGGAAAGATTAACTCCAGAATGACAGAGGGATGGCGGGAGGGTAACCTGGACTGCAATAGTGAATACACTCGAACATCTACATTTATGGTATGGGTACACAACTGTACTATGTTCTTCGTGTTTCACTGTTGCAGTCATTACATTTGGGTAGAATCCCAAAGCTATGGTTTGGAGAATGGAGCTAAACAGCATTAGGAGCGGCTATAAGGCCCTGCAGAACTGCAGTGGCAAAGCCTGCCCTGGATTTGGAGTAGAGAGGCAAATGATAATGCTTTGTAAAGGTGTGAAAAGAACTCCAAGTAGCAGCATCTAGAATGTCTTTGGTTGGTACTCCCCTGAGAAAGGCTGCTGAAGTAGCTGCAGCTCTGGTGGAATGAGACCCAATGCCCTTGGGCACATGTTTACCATGGTGTAAGTAGCAGAAACGGATGCAGTGGCTTATCCACTTTGAAATTGTCTGCTTTGAAATAGCCTTGCCTTCTGATCCTGCAGCATATGTCACCAGTAATTGCTCAGTTTTTCTTAGAGCTTTAGTCCTGCTCAAGTAGAATCTTAACTGTCTGTGCACATCCAAGGAATGCAGAATTCTCTCCCCCTTGTTCTGTAGATTTGGATAGAAAGTTGGCAAATGAAATGTTTGGTTAAGAGCCACACTGGAAACCACCTTAGGCATAAAAGTAGGATTTGTCCTCAGAGACACCCTGTCTGCGTAAAATATAATAAAAGGCTCTACAGCCATGAAGGCCTGTAGCTCTGAAACTCTTCTTGCTGAAGTAATTGCTAGTAGCAGAGCTGTTTTCTATGATAAGAACTTTATATTAGCGGTAGCAGCTGGTTCAAATGGAGGCAGGGTGAGCTTTTCCAACACATAATTGAGGTCCCATATGCAGCTAATGGTGATCTTCTAGGACGGCTTAAATTTTTGGCTCTTCTAAGATACTGCTTTAGTAAAGGATGAGAAAAGATTGGTGGCTCTGTATTGTAAGGAGAAGAAATGGCAGAGGCATGGATTTTGATTGATGAGAAAGATAGGCCTTTGTCAAGCATCTCAGTTAAGTATTGTAATATCCGAGGAATATTTGGTTCTGCTGTTATCAGTTCCTTGTGCTCGATTCCAAGCACTGAATCTCTTCCATTTGTCAGCATAAGATTTTGTAGTACTAGGCCTTCTGGCTTCCACAATGACATCCATCACAGCTTTACTGAGAGGTGTTGTTTGTATGACTACATGATCAGCCATGAGTCTTGTAGTTGATTGTGCAGGATCTGATTGTTTTGCTGGGACAGTAGTTGTGGTCTTTGAGGCAAGGTCCAAGCTGGGTATTGAGACAAGTTCCTTAGGATTGGGTACCAGTATTGCCGTGGCCAGTCCGGGGCAATTAATATCATCTTTGGTTTCTCTTGTCTGACTTTTAGGAGAACCTTGGGGAGAAGAGGCAGAGGAGGAAAGGCATAAACTGATAAGTTTTTCCAACTGAAGGATAGGGCGTCTACTTTCCATGCCTGTCTGTGATAAGTCCTTGTGCAGAATCTTTTCAATTGATAATTTTGAGGAGAGGCAAATAGATCTATGTCTGGTCTCCCCCATTTCTCTGTTATCATGCTGAAGACTTGTGGATTTAGTTTCCACTCGTGAGGATCCATAAGGTTTCTGCTTAAATAGTCTGCCAGAGTGTTTTGTTTTCCTGGCAGGAATTGAGCTTGAAGATGTATTTGGTAGGTCATAGCTGTGTCCCACTGTGCCATGGCTACTCAGCAAAGGGGGTATGAGTGTGTGCCCCCTGGTTTGTTTATATACCACACGACTGTGGTGTTGTCCGTCTTTATCAGTAGTTGTCCTGGATGAAGTAAGTTCTTGAAGGCTGTTAGGGCAATTTTGAACAGCTAGCATCTCTTGCTGGTTGACATGTAGATGCATTTGTTTTGGTGTCCATATGCCCTGAATGCATCTTCCTGCCATGTGGGCCCCCCAGGCATAATTTGATGCGTCTGTTGTTAAGGTTTGGCTGGCAGGGGGTAGAGACAAGGGCCGTCCCATGTTTTGGTGACATGCCTTTGCCAACCATAGAAACTCCTGTCGCAGGCAGGGAATGAGAGGAATCATTGTTTCCAGACTGTGAGAATGTTGACTCCATAAACTTTTTAGGTACCACTGACGTTTCATCATATGCAGTCTTGCATATGGAACCAGTAGGATGCAGGATGCCATGAAGCCCAGAGCCTGCAGAATTTGTCTTGCAAAAGACTGGGTTTTTGTTGCCATCAGTTTTGAAGTAAGTAGTCAGTTGCCTTTGCTTGTCTGGCATGAAGTAAGCCATCTGGGCAGTTGAATTCAAGCTTGCACCCAGGAATGTTATCTCTTGAGAGGGTGTCAGTTGTGATTTATTTTCGTTTATTGTGTACCCTTGGCATGTTAGAAGCCTTTTCACAAATGCCAGGTGTCGAAGAAGAGTGCCCTTGTTCTCTGCTTGAATGAGACAGTCATCCAAGTAAGGATATATTTGTATACTTCTTTGTCTGCAAAATGCAATTACTGGTGCCAGGCACTTTGTAAAGACCCTGGGCGCAGTAGATAAGCCAAAGGGCAGTGCAGAGAATTGGTAATGCATTAAGCCAGCCTTGAATCTGAGGTATCTTCTGCACGACTGTCTTATTGGGACATGCGGGTATGCCTCTTTTAAGTCTAAAGTCTCCAGCCAAGCATTCTTGCCCAGCATGGGCAGAAGCTGCTGCAAAGTCAGCATTTTGAATTTTGGAATGTCCAGGTATGTGTTCAAAATCGATAAATCCAGTATTGGCCGCCAGGCCTTGTCCTTTCTGGGTACCAAGAACAGTCTCGAGTAAAAACCTTGTCCTTTTTCCTGTTCTGGTACTGTCTGAATAGCCCCCATATCCATGAGGGATGTAACCTGTTTCTGTGCCTCTGCCCAATGATTTTTTTGGCAGATCTGGCCAACCATTTCCCATTGGCAAAGTGTGGAAATGGAATCTGTATCCCTGTGATATGATGTTTAGTACCCACTTGTCCTGGGTTATTAACTGCTAATTTTACCCCTATGGGTGCTGCCAAAAGATAAGTGCTTGGTGTAGGCAGAGGGAAGTCATTGGGATTGCTTTCTATAGGTTTGCACTTTATCTCCTCCAGATTTGGAGGTGGAAGTGCCCCATTGCTTTGACCTGTATGAATCTTGTGCCTGGTATCTGGAGCCCTTAGGGTGTCTGGATTTGCCCCTTTGAGCTCTGCCTGACACAGGAAAGGACCAATTTTTTGTAGGCCAGTGTCTACTGAATCTTGGTGGCTGCACTTGTAAGAAGTCTTTAACAGTTTGCATAGACTTAGCTTTGTCTTCCATTTTCTTTAAAACCTCTTCTGCCTTAATACCAAATAGAGAATCATGCTGTAAAGGTGCATCTAGCAATTTAGCTTTAACATGATCAGGCAAATTTTGTTCCTTTAACCAGGCATGCCTCCTAATCACAGATCCAGTAACTGCGGCCCTGCAGGAGGCCTCTAAGGAATCAAGACCACAATGCAAAGTATGCTTTCCAACTTGTTCAGCTGCATGCAATAATTCCTGCAATTCCTTATTTACTGCACATTCTGAAATCAACATAATTTTCTGTTTCAGCAATCCCATAACATGTTGTTGGTACTTAAGCATATGAAATTGACAGTTTAAGGCCCTGATTGCCAAGGTTGCAGATGTATAAACCTTCCCCCCCCCCATCTGTCCAGTGCCCTTGAATCTCTGTCAGAGGGGGTAGGATTTTTTGCTGTTGAGGCCTTAATTCCCTTTGGACCCTGTGAAATAATTTCAGGATCAGCAGCAGGGTTTCTAAATAAAAATGTATGTGCGTCAGGGACCCTGTAATATCTGTCAGGCTTACTGGGAGCCGGAGGTAAGGAGTCAGGGGTCAAGCTTGTCTCCGAAAACACATCATCTACAATGTCTAAAACAGGGGGAATGGCTAAAGGCCTGTGCTGAGGGAGAAGGAAATCCCTGAGCCTCTTTTTTGATTCTGAGAAGTCTTGACTTGATTCTGAGAAGTCTTGACTCTCCCAGTGAAAATGCTCCCTCAAAGTATGCAAGGTTTCTCCAAATGAATAATCCTCAGGAGGAGATGCAGATGGAATAGACTCCTCAGCATCAGAATCCTCATAGGGAGGTACAGATAATTCCTGATCAGAAGAGGAATCAGAACAAACAGAAACCTGATCTGAAGATTCATAATCAGTGTCTTGCCTAGGCCTCTTATCTGGAGGGTGATGGGTATCCCTGATCAAGGTAATAAGGTCTTCAGCCATTTTGATCATCTGTTTTTTAGGCACAGAGGCCTGTGCACGTGACTCATGCGTCGTTTTTTTTAGTTTTAGAAGTTGCTTTTGTCTTTGTTTTTGCAGCTGTGGTCGGTTTGATATACAAATGTTGAGGTCTGAATACACCCTCAGAAGCCGGTGCCTGCTCAGCGGCTCCGGACCCATCCGAGGGAGATACATCCGTCGGTCCAATACCTTGAGTATCTTGCGGCATGCCGGACTCCACATGGGTGTCGGTAGAGGCCTGCGACTCCAAGGTAGCAGGTAACGGGCTGCGAAAGCACCTCACTGAGTACCGGCGAACCGGTGACTGGCTTAGGAGAAGCTTCATTGGTTTGGGATCTCGACTGCCTTTCTCTGTCCTTTTCTTTGCATTTTTATGTACTCCGGTAGTCGGATTGCTATCAGACGACATTTCTGGCTAGTTAAATCTGTTTCCAAAATACTTTGATGCAAAAATATACCAACGCTCAATAGTGCGTTGGTTAAATCTAGCACAAAATCGACAGCCAGGCACGATGTGATTAGGACCTAGGCAAGGAATACAGTATAAATGGAAATCCTTGAGGTATTTGCTTCCAAGTAATACAATTATTAACTTTTTCTGACATTGGTAAAGAGCAAGAAAATAGTTTTGGGGTACTTAGCTTTAGTGAAGACTTCGGTTCTGAAACTCAAACACGAATATTTCAGTAGTCGGCCAACCGGCACTTGCGAAATGCTTCTTCGGGCACCGCGCAGCAAGAAAGACAAAAGAAAATGGCGTCGGCTGCAGGTTTTATACCCCTGATGACCTGACATCATAGAAGAGGAGACAGCAACCAACGCAGGACCCAAGACTTTGGAATTCAGGCCGACTGAGGGCAACCTGCCAGCAGATTACCCAAATGTAATGACTGCAACAGTGAAACACGAAGAACATCTGTACTATGTTCTTCATGTTTCACTGTTGCAGTCATCACATTTGGGTTGATTTCCAAAGCTAAGAAAGGGTGGAGATAGATTAAGAAAAATTAGGGCTGGCAATCAGACCTTGTAAGATTGCTGTGGCAAATCCAGCTCTGGATTTATAAAAGACAGGCAAGTGGTAATGGTTGGTGAACGTGTGTACAGAGCGCTTCAGGTTGCAGCTTCCAGGATGTCCCTGGCAGGGACTCCTCTAAGAAATGCAGTAGAGATAGATGTAGCCCTAGTGGAATGTGTTCTTATCCCCTGTGGGGTAGGTTTTCCACGGTGCTTGTAGCAGAAATGGATGCAGTGTGCTATCCATTTAGATATGGTTTGCTTTGAAATGGCCTTCCCCTCTGCCCCTGCAGCAAAACTGACTAGCAGCTGGTCAGATTTTCTGAGAGGCTTAGTCCTGTCCAAATAGAATCTAAGCTGTCTGTGCACGTCTAGAGAATGCATTATCCTTTATTTTGCAGATTAGGGGAAAAAAGTAAGCAAATAAATGGATTGGTTTAAAGCCACACTAAATACCACCTTGGGCATAAAAGATGGAGGGAACCCCTGTCTGCATGGAAGATAATGAAGGGTTCCACTGCCATAAGGGCCTGCAGTTCAGACACTCTTCTTGCTGAAGTGATGGCTAGAAGTAATGCTGTTTTCCATGAGAGGAATTGCAACTCTGCTGTAGCAGCCTGTTCGGGGGGGGGGGGGGGGGGGGTGTAAGTTTTTCCAAAACAAAGTTAAGATCCCAGGCTGGCGTGGAAGCTCTCCTGGGGGGTCTTAAATTTTTGCCCCTCTAAGGAATTGTTTTACCAGAGGATGAGAGAAAAGGGGTGGCTCAGTATTATAATGAGCTGAGATGGCAGAGGCATGAGAATCTTAATTGAAGAGAAGGATAGACCCTTGTGGAGCATTGCTGTTAAGTAATCTAGTATATGAGGTAAGCTGGGCAGAGCTGTGCCCATCCCTTGAGACTGGCTCAAGGAACATTATTTTTTTCCACTTTTCTGAATAGGAATTTCTAGTACTAGGCCTTCTCGCCTCAAGAATGACATCCAGCACCTGCTTACTGAGGGTTGCTAGAGGTGAATTCAGGGAATTGGCCAGGCTGCAAGGTTCAGGGTCTGAAACTGAGGGTGTAGAATTTGGCTCCCTTGCTAGGACAGAAGAGAAGGGGTTTTTGGTAGGTGCCACAGTTGTAGCACTGTCAGACAGTGCAAACGAGGATACCAGTGCTGGTGTGGCCAGTCTGGTGCAATCAGGATTGCCCTTGGCTTGTCCTGTTTGATCTTTAGTAGAATCTTCGAGAGGAGAGGCAGAGAGGGAAAGGCATAGACCGAAAGGCTTTCCCAGGAAAAGGACAGGGCATCCACCTTCCAAGTTTGGCTGTGGGGAGTCCTGGTGCAGTACTTGTTCAATTGACAGTTCTGAGGGGAAGCAAACAGGTCCATCTCTGGTGTTTCTCATCTGTTCCCCAAAAGCTTGAATATTTTCGGTTCCAGTTTCCATTCGTGTGGGTCCATGAGATTTCTGCTTAAGTTGTCTGCCAGTAAATTTAGTTTGCCTGGAAGGAACTGAGCTTGAAGGTGCACTTGGTTGCTCAAGGTTGTGTTCCACAGAGCCATGGCTAGTCTGCAGAGTGGGTAGGAATGTGTTCCCCCCTGCTTGTTTATGTACTACATCACTGTGGTGTTGTCTGTCTTTACCAATAGTTGTCCTGGAAGAATAAGGCCTTTGTAGGCTGTCAGAGCATTCTGTACAGCTAACATTTCTTTTTGACTGATATGCAGGTACATCTGCTTTGGGTTCCATTTGCTCTGAATGCACTGCACTGCCCTGCCATGTGAGCCCCCCATGCATAGTCTGATGCGTCTGTTGTAGGGTTTGGGTGGCGGGGGGTACAGTGAAAGGGAGTCACTTGTTGTGGTTGCAAGCCTCTGCCCACTAACGGAACTCTGCCCTTAAACACGGAATGATAGGAATTGTTGTTTCCAGGTCCTAAGAATGTTAACACCACAGACTTTTTAGATACCACTGAAGTTTCCTCATATGCAGTCTTGCATATGGAATTAACAGAATGCAAGAGGCCATGAACCCCAGAGCTTGCAGTATTTTCCTTGCAGATAGCTGGTTTTTTGTGGCCAGTAGGTTGAAGTAAGTTGTCAAATAAACTTGTTTCTCTGGAGTGAGGAATGCCATCTGGGAAGTTGTGTTCAAGCTTGCTCCCAGGAATACAATCTGTTGGCAGGGTACTAGGTGTGATTTATTTTTGTTGATGGTATACCCCAGTGAAGTCAGAAGTCTCTTTACAAATGCCAGGTGCTGTAGTACCAAGTCCTGACTTTCCACCTGAACCAGGCAATCGTCCAAGTATGGGTAAATCTGAACACTTCTCTGCCTGCAAAAAGCAATGGCTGGAACTAGATAAGCCAAAGGAAATTGCAGAGAAATGATAGTGCATATATGGGGACGTGCAGGTAATCTTTTAAGTCTAGGGTTGCCAGCCAGGCATCCTTGGCTAGCATAGAAAGCAGCTGTTGAAGAGTTAGCATTTTGAATTTTGGAACCACCAGAAAGGTGTTGAGAATAGATAAATCCAGGACAGGATGCCAGGAGGTTTCTCTTCTGGGAACCAGGAACAGTCTTGAAAAAAAAAGCCTTACTCCCTTCGTTCTGCTGGGACAGGCTGAATAGCCTTGATGCTGAGGAGAGAAAGTACTTGCTTTTGGGCTTCCGCCCACTGGTTTGGGGGGAGGTATGGCCATCCACTTAAGGTCGGGAGTGAGTGGAACTGGAATCTGTATCCTAAGAAAACAATGTTTAAAACCCATTTATTTATTTATTTTATTTGTCTACATTACCCATTTGTCTTGGGTAATGTATTCCCAGTTTTTTGCATGCAGGGCGAGTTTTCCTCCTAAAGGTGCAAGCAAGTACTTGAGCAAGGCTTGTGGGATTGAAGGATAAGTCATTGTGCAAGTTTACCATAGGGGGTAGGCTTACTACTCCCTGTTTTGGACGTGGGAGCACCTCACTGCTTAGATCTGTGCATAACCTGAGACTGAAGTCTTGGGGGTCTGCTGCCCCTGGGTTTGGCCTGAAAGGGACTGGAAAGGACCAGTTCTTTGAAGGCCAATGCCTACTGAATCTAGGTGACTGTACTTGTAAGAAATCTTTAACAGTTTGCATAGATTTAGCTTTCTCCTCCATCCTTTTGAGAACTTCTGCTTTATTGCCAAATAGACACTCTTGGTTTAAGAGTGCATCCAGTAATTTTGCTTTGACATGATTTGGCAAGCTTTGTTCCTTAAGCCAAGCATGCCTTCTAAGAACAAACCCAGTGACAACAGCCCTACAAGATGCTTCTAAAGCATCAAAACCACACTGCAAAGTATGCTTACCAACTTGGTCAGCAGAAAGCAGTAACTCTTGTAAATCTGTGTTCTGCACAGTCAGGAATCACCATCATTTTCTGTTTAATTAGCCCCATAATATGCTGCTGATACTTTAACATATGAAACTGGCAATTTAAAGCCCTAACGGCCAGAGTAGCAGAGGTGTATACCTTCTTACCCAATCTGTCTAAAGTCATAGAATCTCTGTCAGAAGGGGTAGGATTCTTGGCAGTAGTAGCCTTAATGCCTTTTGGTCCTTGGGAAATGGTCTAGGAATCCACAGCAGGATTCTTGAAAAGGAATTTGTGAGAGTCAGGTACTCTATAGTACCTGTCAGGTTTCCTGGGAGTTGGAGGCAAAGTATCCGGGGTAAGGCTGGATTCCAAGAAAACATCATCTACAATCTCCAGAACAGGAGGGATAGCTAGAGGCCTGGGCTGAGGCAGGTTTAAAAATTCCCTGAGTCTCTTTTTGGACTGAGTAGTCCTGGCTTTCCCAGTGGAAATGCTCCCTAAGGGTATGCTGGGTTTCACCAAAAAAAAAAATCTTCTGGAAGGGAAGCAGAGGGAATGGAATCCTCTGCATCAGAATCCTCATAGGTAGATAAGGGTATGTCCTGGTAAGTCAGAAGGAACAGATATATCAGATTCCTGATCAGAAGAATCAGAAGGAAAATCAGTTCTAGGTCTCTGAGGGGGAAGGCTGGCTTCCCCTAATTAAGGTAATAAGGTCTTCAACCATTCTAATAATTTGATTTTGAGGCCTGTGGGCCTGAAAATGCGCTTTGGTCGTCAATTTCCTAGGCATGGTGCGAACTTTAGGCCTGAGAAATTCGGTATTTTTGGCTTGAAACAAAGTCGTCAGTTTAATATGAAAATCGGTAGGCCTGAATACACCCTCAGAAGCCAGTGCCTGCACAGCGGCTCCAGACCCATCCAAGGTAGAGACATCCGCAGGTTCCATAGTCGAAGAAGCATCTCACGGCATACAGGACTCTGAATGGGTCTCAGTAGAGGCCTGTGAATCTGTAGAAGCGGGTATCAGGGGCTGCAAAAGCATCTCACTGAGTACTGGTGGACTGGCGACTAGCTTAATGGTAGCGTCATTGGCAGTTTTGGACCTATGCGTTCTTTATCTGTCTTTATCCTTACGTTTTTTCAGAAGATCGGTAGTTGAAAGGCTTACCAATGCAATTTCGGAGTACGGAGATCCAGAGCGAAAGTATTTAGCTACAAAAATTGCCAGATGACGGATAGTTCTGGCATTGAACAAGGCACAAAACCGGCAGTGAGGGACGTTGTGGTCTGGGCCTAAACAGGTGACGCAGTAAGAATGAAAATCTCTATGAGGTATTTGCTTTCCACAGGCAAGACAATTATCAATTTTTTCTAATATCGATTAGAGCAAGAAAAAAGGATCCCCAACGGGGTACTTATCTTTTAGAAGACTTCAGGTCTAAAACTCGAAAACGAAACTTTCAGGAGTCGGCCGACCGGCACTTGCAGACTGCTTCTGCTTCAGGCACCGCACGGCAAGAAAGACTGATGTAATGGCATCGGCTGCATGTTTTATACCCCTGAAGACCTGCCATCATGGAAGAAGTGACAGCATCCGATGCAGAAATCCCAAGACTCAGGTATTCAGGCCGGCTAAGGGCTACCTGCAGGCAGATAACCCAAATGTGATGACTGCAACAGTGAAACACGAAGAACATATGTTGCTTTTAACTTCAAGATGCTTAAGCTGCAGGACAGCATTTTAAGCACATAAATAGTGGAGGTGCTAGCAACGATCGATGCTACAGGACAGCTGACGTAAAAACGTCAGATTACTATGCATTGTAAATTGGAGTAAAGGTATAATGGGCAAACAAAGTTACAAGTACACAGATTTAGTTTTGTATCCCCAGCCACTGCCTGCTGATCATCAATCCTCCATACGCAATAAGTCTATTAATTTCCATAAAAGGAAGTTATTTATGCAGCCAGAGTTTTTTGTATTAAATTATAACTCCACCTCTTGGAGATTAATGCAGGCAGCGACATCATCAAAAGGACCTACTATTCCCCTCCACTGCATGCCACTGCTCACACCTGCATACTAACAAGGGCTGTTATCATCAGATTGGTAAACTAAACCCACATCTCCAGTTCCAGCTGTTTTGTCTGCAAGCATCTTATTATATGCAGCAAAAAGTACAGTTGTGTACACTTGCCATAAATGCAGATGTTGGAGAGTATTCACTGTTGCAGTCATCACCTTTGGGTTACCTCTGCTGTGGTATGCTGCGGCCGGCCCCAAATACCAGAGTCAATGTTTTTCTGCATCAGCTGCTATCGGTTGCCTCCTGATGTCAGGTCGTTTGTGCTATAAATGAAGGCAACCGACACCATTACATCAGTTTTTCTTGCCCTAACCAGTCAGAGGCCCCAGTAAATATGGTAAAGTGGTCCTGGTGGGTAAAAGCCAGTGTTAGAAACTTATGTCTCCCTAAAGAAAGACAATATAAGGGGTAAGGAGGGTGGGAAACCAGGACTGCAACAGTGAATACACTAGAAGATCTACATTTATGCTAAGTGTACACAACTGTACTATGTTATTCGTGTTTCACTGTTGCAGTAATCACCTGTGGGAGGATTCCCAAAGCTGAGGAGAGGGGTGGTAGGATTAGTAAGAGACCTAGGAGTGGGTCAGCATGCCCTGCAGAACTGCAGAGGCAAACCCTGCCCTAGCCATAGAAAATAGAGGTAGGTGATAATGCTTGGTAAAGGTATGGACAGAAGTCCAGCTGGCAGCTTACAGGATGTCCCTGGTGGGAACTCCTCTGAGGAATGCTGTGGAAGTGGAGGCTGCCCTAGTGGAATGGGTTCAAATAGACTTGGGGGGGGGGTTCCCCATGCAATCTGTAGCAGAAGTAGATACAGTGAGATATCCATTTGGAAATGGTTTGTTTGGAAATAGGCTTCCCCTCTGCCCCTGGGGTAAAGGTGACAAGTAGTTGGTCTGTTTTCCTGTAGGGTTTAATACGGTCCAGATAGTATCTGAGTTGTCTGTGCATATCTAGCAAGTGCAGAATTCTTTCCACCTTGTTTTGAGGGTTAGGAAAGATGTGTAGATGTATGGCCTGGTTGAGAGTTACATTAGATACCACCTTGGGCATAAAGGAGGGAGATTAGTCCTCAGGGAGACCCTTGTCTGCATGGAAGATAATGCAGGGCTCAATGGCTATCCAGTGCCTGAAGTTCTGAAACCTTTCTTACTGAGGTGATATCTAGGAGAAAAGCACTTTTTCAGGAGAGGTATCTTAGTTCTGCTGTAGCAGCAGGTTTGAAGGGTGATAAAGTTAGTTTTTCCAAAACATAGTTCAGGTCCCAGGCTGGAGTGGGTGGCCTTCTGGGAAGTCTGATATTAGAAGCCCCTCTCAGGAATTGTTTAATCAAAGGATGGGAGAACAGGGGCTGTTCTGTATCAAAATGAGCTGAAATGGCTGACGTGTGAATTTTAATAGAGGAGAAGGAGAGGCCACTATTAAGTAGCTCTGCTAGGTAGCCCAGGATAACAGGGATGGAAGGTTGTGAGGTACTGCCCCCTCTGGACTGGCTCCAGAAGCAGAATCTTTTCCATTTTCCTGCACAAGATTTTCTGGTGCTGGGTCTTCTGGCCTCTGTGATAATGTCTAGATCCTGTTTGTTTAACAGGGCCCCCTTTTAAGCTGATAGTTTGAAAGTCTGCAAGTCTGGGTGCAGCATCCCCCCCCCCCCCCAAGTTAAGAGGTCCAAGATCAGGGGAAGCTGCCTGGGAGAATGTAAGGTCAGTAAGGGGTACCAATGCTGTCTGGGCCAATCTGGAGCAATAAGGATGGCCTTTGGTCTCTCCTCCCTTATTTTGATCAGTGCAACAACAACCTTGGGAATAAGAGCCAGATAAGGGAATGCGTACACAAAGAGTGTGTTCCAGAGGAAGGTCAAGGCATCCACCTTACATGCTAGGTGGTGATGCTCCCTGGTACAGAATTTTTTCAGCTGATGGTTGAGATGCGAAGAAGAGCTCCACCTCCATAGTCCCCCACGGCTGAGTGACTTGTAAAAAGATTTTTATGTGGAGCTGCCATTCGTAGGGTTCCAGTAAGTTTCTGCTTAAGTGGTCTGCCAGGGTGTTGTTGATCCCTGGTAGGTATTGGGCTATCAGGTGCAGTTGAACTTACTACAAGCTGATACAAGATAAAGTGAAGAAAAACAATATTCTAATGTAAAACAAATCACAGTCAGAAAAAATAAGTAGCTTTTATTACAACAAGCAAAGCTTTCGGTCAAACAACCTTCTACAATGCTAAATGTCATACTACATTCTCTCATTCATTTAAAACGAGCAAAGCAGATACAATGTGACCACAGCCATCCAATCACAAAGTACCCTTAATTAAGTACTTATAAACACATAAATTACATAAATACACTTCAAAATCTTATAAAATATTATAAGTTATACTGTTGCATCCTAACAAGGACAGGCTTAATACTAATTGTATTTATACATGGTTCACTATCTGCACAGAGTCTAAGTTTCCACTCATAATCTATTTTCTAAACAATTATTTAAGTCCCCACCCCTCACACCTTTATATACATTCTCTATTACTCTAAAGGTGTGGTCTATTCCTTTATCTAAAATGTACTTACACAATGCATTCTTATTTTGCCTTCTAATATCGGATTTGTGTTCTGTTATGCGGTCTTTTAACCTCCTTGTCGTTTTCCCTACAAAAAATGATCTGCACTTTTTACAGGTGGCCAAATAGATCACATTAACACTATTGCAAGTTGCTACAAAGGAAAAATGGGATGTATAAATTTTTCGTTATTCAGTTTTTCTATATCTACACAACAGCTACATGTCATACAGGTATAAGTTCCATATATCTGTCCTGTTTTATTTTTAGCTTGACTTTTAAAGTCCTTATAACAGAGTTTTCTCTTCAAACTTTTTAGATTCTTATATGAAATAAATGGTTTAGAATCTATTATAATATGTAATTCAGGCAAAGCTAAGAGAATTACTCAATTTTTTCTACTATTTTCTGTAATTCCTTCGTTCTAAAATTGTATGTAGTAACGTATCTAATCTTATTTTCTATAACTCTTTCTACGGTCTGTTTTCCTTGGCTAAAAATTGGACTTGCATCCTCACTTCTCGCTATCATTACCCTTTCAACCACTTCCATGACATCTTTATAATTATACCCAGTACTGACACACACTTCTATCATGTTATTCAATTGATCTTCAAATATAGTCTTCATCAGTATTCATCTTACTTGCTCTTTATATCTGGGCCTTTATTACTCCTCTAAAGACGTGTGGGGGGTGCATACTTTCTTATGCACAATAGTGTGAATAACAGTTTCCTTCCTTTTCAATAATGCCTCTAAAAATACTATCAGGTGTAGTCCCATGGAAGAGGGTCTCAGCCAGAGGTTCATGGCTAACCTGCACAGAGGGTAAGATTGGGCCCGCCCTGTTTGTTGATGTGGTGGTGTCTGTTTTGATAAGGAAAACCCCTGGCCTGAGATGGGGCTTGAAGGATGTCAGAGCCTTTTGTACTGCCATCATTTCCTTCTGGTTGATGTGTAAGGGAAGGTGCTGGGCATCCCAAACACCTTGGGTGCACCTGCCTTCTAGGTGAGCGCCCCAAGCTATGTCTGAGGCGTTGGTAGTAATGGTCTGCCCGGTTGGGTGGAGGGTGAAGGAAAGACCCTTGTTCTGGGCACAGGCCCCGCCCACCAGTGAAACTCAGCCCTTACACAGGAGATCAGAGGTAGAGAGGTCTCTAGAGGTTGAGAGTGCTGACACCAAAGGTTCTTTAGGTACCACTGAAGTTTTCTCATGTGAAGCCTTGCCAGAGGAATTAGAAGGATGCAAGATGCCATGTACCCCACGGCTTGCAGGAACTTCCTCGCAGTGATGTGACTTCTGGAAGCCAGCTGGGTAAAACAGACCGCCAGGAAGCTCTGCTTTTCTGGGGATAAGGTCATTTGGGATGCTGCATCCAGCAGTGCTCCCAAGAAAGTGATCTTCCTGGAGGGTGTTTGCCTTGATTTCTTCTCACTGATGGTGTACCCTAAGGAGAATAGAAGAGTTTTGACAAAGAGGAGGTCCTTGAGGAGCTTTTCTTTGCAATCTGCCTGAATGAGGCAGTTATCCAGGTAAGGGTAAATTTGTATATTTTTCTGTCAGCAAAAGGCTATGGCCAGGGCTAAGCATTTGATGAATACCCTGGGAGCAGTAGATAAGACAAAGGGTAGCGCAGAGAACTGAAAGTGTTATGAGCCTGCTCTGAAGTGAAGGAATTTCCTGCAGGACTCCCTTATGGGGATGTGGAGGTAGGCATCTTTTAGATCTAGGGTAACTAACCAGGCATTTTTGTCAGCATAGGCAGCAGCTGCTGCAAAGTTAGAATTCTGAATTTGGGGACCACCAGGAAGGTGTTCAGAATGGATAAATCCAGGATGGGGAGCCAATTGCCCTCTTTTCTGGGAACAAGGAATAGTTTGGAATAAAAGCATTTGCCTGTTTGATCTGAGGGGACAGGTTCTACTGCCCCTTGGGATTTGAGAGTTTGGACGTCTTTCAGTGCCTCTGCCCAATGATTTGGAGGCAAGTCTGGGTACCCTCTTGGAATTGGGAGCTCGTTGAAAGAAAATTTGTATCCCTGAAAAATGATCTTTAAGACCCATTGGCCCTTTGTTACAGAAAGCCAATTTTCTTTGTAGAGGGAGAGCCTTCCTCCTAGTTTTTGGTGAGTGAAAAGAGAGCAGGGGGGGGGGGGGTCATTGAGAGTTTTTTGCCATAGAGGGATGGCTTAACACTCCCTGCCTTTGGAGTGGAAGTGGTCCACTGTCTGGTTCTCTGCTGTCCCTGGGACAGGAGTCTGGGTGGTCTGTCCCTGCGGGGCTTACCTTGCCCCTGTCTGCTAGGTGCAGGAAAGGACCAGTGTTTTGATGAGAAATTCCTGCTGAACCTAGGAGGTAATACCTGAAGGAAATTGTTTACTGTTTGCATAGATTTTGCTTCGTCTTCCAACTTTTTAAGCACCTCTTCTGATTTTACTCCAAACAAGCTGTTCTTATCCAAGGGTGCATCAAGTAATTTAGATTTAACATGATCAGGGAGAGATTGCTTCTTCAACCGTGCATGTCTCCTAATGACAGATCTTGACACTTCTGTCCTGCTTGAGGCTTCTAGGGCGTCATATCCACAGTGTAATGAATGTTTAGCCACTTGACAAGCAGAGTGCAGTAAGTCTTTCGAATTGGCACAATCAGCAAAGGTTGAAATATTTTGCTTTAATAGTTTCAAAGTGTGTTGTTGATATTTTAACATGTGGAACTGATAGTTGAGTGCTCTGATAGCTAAGGTTGCAGAAATGTATACTTTGTTTTACCCCATCTGTCCAAAGCTCTGGAGTCCTTGTCAAAAGGAATAGGATTCTTTGCCGAACTAGACGTAGCTCCTTTTGGTCCCTGTGTAATGACCTCTGGGTCTGCAGCAGGATTTCTGTTTAGGTATTTGTGAGAATCCGGTACTTTGCAATACCGGTCAGGATTTATGAAAGCAGGTGGGAGGGCATCAGGAGTTGAGCTGGATTCATGGAAGACATCATCAACCACCTCTAAGATTGGAGGGATGGCCAAGGGTCTGTGCTAGGGCAGGTCTAGAAACTCTCAGTCTTTTCTTAGACTGACAGAAGTCCTGGGACTCCCAATGGAAATGTTCCCTGAGGGTGTGAAGGGTTTCCCCAAAGGAGAGATCTTCTGGCGGGGAGGCAGAAGGAATGGATTCTTCTGCATCTGAATCCTCATAAGCAGTCAGAGGTTGTTGTTCCTCTTCAAAATCTGAATAATCAGACTCCTCAGAATCCTGTTCTGTCAGTATTTCAGAAGAAAGGTCTCTTTTCCTTTTAGAAAAGTTCTACTACCTATCAGCCTGACAACCCCTGATAAGGGTGATAAGATCCTCTGCCACTGTAAGCATTTGAGTTTGGGGTGGTGGAGCAGGAGTAAAATGGTGGCTAGAGGTAATTTTCCTAGGAGCGGCCTTGCCTCTAGGCCTAGGCGTATCCATCGGTCTAAGAGAAACGGAAGTCAGAGGAGAAGATGCCGGTTTTTGTCTAGATTTGGTAGAGCAAAAAACCTCCTCGGAAGCCGGTGCCTGCATCGCAACTCCGGACCCAACCAAGGCAGAGACTACCAAAAGCTTGGAAGACAAAGAAGATTTCTGCAGTACACCGGACTCTGAAAGGGTCTCAGTAGAGGCCTGCGAAGGTATCAAACCGGGCATCAGTGGCTGTGAAGGCACCTCACTGAATTCCGGAGAACTGACTCCCTCCTTAGCGGTAGAGTCATCGGAAGTCTTGGCCTTGTGTGGTCTGTCTCTATCTTTATCCTTACATTTTTTCGGAATGTCTACGTATTGTTGTCTGACGGGACGCCATTTTGGAATATGAAGATGGAAGACTAAAATACCTGGCTACAATAAGAACTCTACGACGAATGGTTCTCGCATTACAGAGGGCACAGAACCGGCAACGGGGGATGTCGTGGTCTGGGCCTAAACAAGTGATGCAGTATGAATGGAAGTCTCTGTGTGGTATTTCCTTTCCACAGGCGAGAAAATTGTTAACTTTTTCAGACATGGGTTAGTGCAAGAAAAAAAGGATCCTCAATGGAGTACTTAGCTTTAGACGTTTTCAGCTGTAATTCAAACTCTGGTAGTGACTGACCTGCACACTTGCAAACTGCTTCTGCTACAGGCTCCACGGCAAGAAAGACTGGTGTAATGGCGTCTGCTGCCTTCCTTTATAGCACTGATGAGCTGACGTCAGGCAGCAAGTGACAGCAGCTGTCACAGAAAAACACTGACTCTGGTATTTGGGCCGGTCGAGGGTTACCACAGCAGGGATAACCCGCAGGTGATGACTGCAACAGTGAAACACGAAGAACATCCACCATCAGACCACCCCCTTCCCTCACCCCACAGTAGGAAAGCTAGCATTTCCCCACTCATTCCTACCCCTACTGCCCATCTCTTCTAGCAACCAAGCCACTGATCAAACAACAGTCATCAGGGTTATATAGTCATGACTATATCCCTCTGTGCTACACAGCTAGGGCAGCTACATACACTATGCCCAAAAAAACACACTGCAATGCATGTCAGCAAACATAGCTACTAGCCTGGAATAACTGACTTTGGGAATATTGAAAAATCCTTCCCATATTTACTTTATTTTATTTATTTGACATTTGTTGACCGGGAATGTCTGACTGAGCTTACGGCCTTTTTCAGCAGAGGCCTGGGGAGAAAAGCTCCACAATGTATTACACGCATACACCATAAAAATGTTTACAAACAATACAGTATGCATGAGGTTATATAAACACGCATTATAATGCTTGGCTTCACAATTTTAACATGAATGTTTTAAAGGTGTTAAGTCTTTCATACATCTTCAATACATAAGGACTTCACCATATAGAGGGGAAGTAATGACAATTACTCAGAGTTTAAGAAAAGAGTATAGAGGTACTGTATATCAAATCTTAGTTCTTACAGGCAAAAGCATGTACATCAGGAATCAGAAGCAGAGGGAAAGTTGATAGAGAGAGAGGTGATAGAAAAAGTATGGCTATGGATAAGAGAGGGAAAATTAGAGATTTTTTTTTTTCATTTGTAAATAAGAGAGGAGTGTAATAGTATTGAGAAGGGGATGTATGCAAAGAGGATCGGGTGATTAAGTTCACGGTGGTTGTGTACAGGAGCAAGTCCAGGTATTTGTAAAGTGGACTTTGTGTGATTTTAAATGGGAGGCGCTGTGTAATAGATCTGATTGTTAAAGGTAGCTTATTCCCGGGGATAGAGAGAAGATAGCTGTAGAGGGTTTAACCAATTGATTGTGTAGGTTTATAGACATCAAGGAGGTTTTGGTTGGTGCCTCAAAGTTTTCTGGTTGGGAGGCAGTAATTTAAGATGCTGGAAAAGTTAGGGCAAAAGGAGGGTTTGTAGACGATGGAGTGGATAAAATTAAGTTGAAAGAAAAGAAGTTGATTGGCTTTGAAAACACTGAACTGGCTTGAGTTCCCCAAACAGTGATGGGATTTAGGTTGAGTGTTGGCGGCAAACCTATCTATTTTGTGATATGTAATTTCCACCTTATTCAGTAGTGTTGCCTGTAGGTTAGTGAGAATTTGGGAGCAATAGAATAGACAAGGTAGGAGATAAGCCAGAGAGAGTAACCGTCTTGCCTCTGGTGTGAGATATCTTTTGTTACATTATAGTAAGCCAAGCTTTTGGTTAGTATTTTTCATACAGTAATTTATATGAAGGTCAAACTTTAATTTATCATCAATTACGACCCCTAGTAGTTTGGTATGGGATTCAATATTGATGGTGGTGGTGTCTAAACAGGTGATAGTGAAGGCTGAGGTGTTATAAAAGAGTGTGATTTAGGCAGAAATAGAAGTAGTTTAGTTTTCTTAGCATTGAGTATTAGCTGGTTATTGGTTAGCCAGGTCTCAACATTTGTGAAAGTTTGCTGGGTTTTGGAAAGCAGGTTTGAGAAATAATCAGAGGAGGTGATGATTGTAGAATCGTCTGCATACTGGATGAGAGTCGAGTTGGGGCAGGATTTATAAAGATTGTTAGTAAAAATGTTTAATAGAAGAGGTCCTAAGATGGAGCCTTGGGGCACACCTGTGGTGACTAGCAGAGGAGGTGACAGTATAGAAAGCCATCTAACAGACTGTTGCCTATTGGACAGGCAAGCTGCTGAACCAAGAGATAGTGGATGGGGACAGATTAAGTTCTGTAACTTTAAAAATGAGCAAAGGATGAGACATGGTATCAAATGCCTTGGATAAGTCCAGGAATAGGCAAGAGACTAGTTTATCATCATCTCTGGATTGAGCAACTGAATTGGTAAAAGCAATGAGCATGTTGGAATTACTATGGTTTGGTCGAAAACCATGCTGAGTAGGTGTTAAAAGGTTTTCTGGTAATAGTTGGTGCAATAATTGTGCATGGACACGTTTCCATGATTTTTGAGAGTGGAGAGAGAACAGCTATAGGCCTAAAATTGAAAATTTCTGTAGATTTTCCTCTTTTATGGATGGGGATAGTATAGAATTTTTCCAGACAGATGGAACAGTAAAATTCAGACAGTGAGCGATTTATCAGAATAGATATGGGGTACGCAATGGAACAGGAGGCTATTTTTAGGAAGTATGGTGGCAAGTTGTCAGCAAATGGAGAGCATGGCTTTAGGTTCTGAAGAAGTTTTTTGATATAGGCAGTTGATACAGGCTGAAGAGAAAAAGTGTTTTTTTGGGGATTGGGGCGTTTTTCAGAGTGAGGGCTAGACAAATCAGAAGCAAGGGCGGAGTTAGGAGGAGATCTGGAGCTAGAAGGCAGTAAATTACTGATGGTGTTGATGAAAAAGGAATTGAACTGGGTGGCTATTTCAGTGGGAGACAGGTTAGGAGATAGTGGGTTACCTGGATGCAATATGTGGTTAATTGGCTTCCAGAAGTCCCTAGGGTTACTACTGTGATTAGAGGTGGATCGTGAGTTGAAGTTTCTTTTACCAGATACTATCATTTTTTAGTTTTGTTTCTAAATTCTGTAAGTCTGAATGAGATTTTGATTTGGTAATTTTTTTTCATGCAAGATCTCTGACATGGATAGAGGAAACAGTGGTGTTGGCAAGCCAAAGGGAGATTAGAGATTTAATTCTTGTTGTTCGAAGAGGGGTAAGAGCATTGAGAATATTTAAGAAAGTTGAATTGAAGTGTAGGACAGCATCATTAAAAGGCAGTGAAAAGAGTGAAGACCAGTTAATGGAGGATAGGAGGCTATTTAAATATTCTGGGTTGAAGTTGGTCAGACTACGGAAGGTAGTGTGGGAGGTGTATCCAAGTGCTGAGATAGGCACATGGTCACTAACAGAATCAGATAGTGATTCAGGTTTATGGTATTTATTGGGATAACATACTAGTATCCAGTCAATAACAGAGTGTGAGTTTGAGAGTTTATTTAGGTAGGTTGGAGTTGAGATGACCTGTGTGAAGCCATAAAGGTTTATATTTTTACAAGGGGAACCTATTTTAAAGGGATGCCAATTTATGTTGACATCCCCTAGGATGGTTGTTTCTGTAGCAATGCTATCGGAGAACCAAGATAGTATTTGTTCAAGGAGGGAGATATCACCAGGAGATATGTATATGGCGGCAACAGTTACAATTCACCTATTATCTAGACTACCATTACATTGCAGTCTTACCACCGTCTTTCACTTAAGCAAAGGATAAGAACTGAACTGGCTGTGTGATGTCTGTCATCTGAATAATACAGCTTTCTGCATTAAAGTGGTTCAGAAAGATTAGCGAATGGGTGAGCTACTTCCGCCACAGTTAGAGGCAATCTTTGAAATGAAAGGTGTACTCCATCATAATGGCACAGCCTGCAGCTCTGATAATACCCTGCTGGCACAGGTCACGGTCACCAATGACATCATCTTCCCTGGCAAAAAAAAAAAACTGTGCTGAATATGCAGGTTTAGAGGAAGGAAAGGTCAACTTCTCAAACCTAACAGTGATGTCACAGAGAAAGGCAGGACTTCTAACTAGACAGCTCAAAAGAAAAATGCACTTTAAAGTTTTGAGGCTTAAGAATGTTGTAATATGGTGACCATCTCCTTTATGGAAAATAGACAGAACTAAAATACACACTTTAATGGTGGGAAAACAGACACAAGCTAAAGAAATGCAAAAGATAGTCTAGGAAAAGGGCTGAATGTGCCTGCTGGAGGAAACATCTTTGTCTGCCATTCAGTATGGAAATGTTTCCATTTATATGCATAAAAGACACTTGTTTTAATGAAAGGGCTTATGACATGCCTTCAAACATACTGGATTACTTCAGAGTTGTAGGCTGTTTGCAGCCACTGCAACAAAAAGCATCAGGCTCTCAGGTTAAGTCACTAGAGTTTTCAAGTCCCTCAGGCCTGAAGGGTGAAGTAAGAGTTGCCTTGCCATTACTAGTGAGAACATCAGCCAATCTACTGCTGCTGTGTAAAACTGATTAAAGACAAATGTATCAGTACATACACGGACAAGAAAATTACATTTTCTTTGCGAAAACTGCACGCACTATCCAACAACTTGGTAAGCAAGGGTGTTGTGTGTCTATGGTACTGGGAGGTACTGACAGGTGTCAATCACTGGAGATAGTTTTATTTTTATTTACTTATTTTAGTTTTACTGGGTTAATAAACTAATCACTATTATAGACCATTTTGCTGGCACAGCCCAGGTTTTATTCAGTTCAGCAGTGCAGACTCGAAAATATGTACAACAGAAGTCTGCAGTGTACCCCACCAGGAGAGTTGTAAGAGAAGACAGCAGCCTTTTTACAGATATGCAAATAAAAAAATACATGTCAGGGCAAATTCAAACGAACACAGCTCATTTTAACTTTCCAACATAAGGAAATATATTTGTTTACACAGCTGTTCTGAAAACATCTTCTGCTTCTTAGAAAACTTTATTTTCAAACAGTTTGAATTTTCACAGAGAACGACAGAATTACAAAAGAACCAGTGGAGGGAGTCATTTATTTGATTCATGCATAATGCATCAAGCTGTACTGTTTGGATTTTTCATTCACATTACTTCAGTCTAGTTGCTTTCTGGACCAACCATGGATTACAAATGATTTCAAATGGAAGAATCATCTCTCAAAGCTACTGGTCTTCCTGTGTCCTACAACTGCCGGTGGGTGCTTTGGTTGTTGGATCTCTCATCTCATAAGGAAAGCCGAAGTCCTCAGTATAGCCTCCCAGATCTTTCTTAAACTTAAGAGGCATATATGGCACCAGATGTATTGGGAAAATGATGGAATAGTCATGAGGCATACAACGCAGTTGGAACAATGATGAAAAGGTGTCGGCAATGAAAACACAAAGCCATCCAGAAAGGCTCCATCCTTGCAAGGAAGGAGGGAAAACATCTTGAAAATAACATCTTGTTGCTAGAGGATGAAAACTGTTAATGTAGTCCTGCCCGCACCATCAGAAGAGACTGCTGCTTATCTTGTTACTGCAGAACCACTCATCCAGACTGAATAATCACGTCTTGGTTTGTCCATTAGGTAGATAAAGATGTTCCAAACCTGACTGCACCCTTGTTGATTCCTACCGTACACCACAGTGCTTTTTACACCTGTGTCCAACCTTATCTTTTTCCTTTACCGATGGTCCTAGTGCCTTCTTGAAGTTGTTCTTTACTCAAGTTCACCCGTTGATCTTCTTTTGTTCAACATTCCACTCTGCAACACCTTTCAGTTTACTGACATAATCATCACAATACCCTTTTGTACTATGCATGTCAGCTACACACGATAACAGGCGGCTATAAATTGAAAAACAAAAGTCCACATAGCTCTAGATAACAAGGATCTCTGAAAGACCGGTTTACTTATCACGTTAAATTAAATGACTCTGTTTTCATTAGAATGCATGTGTTTTAACTTTATGATTTGAGGAACGCAATATACCCAAATAAAGTCATGAATAATAATTTAAATTATGCCTATTGATAAAAGAGAAACACTTAACCTAAAAGATGACATTAAGTCAGCTCCTTAGTGCAGATGGATAATGCCATGAATATGACCCAAACAGGCTTGTTGGCTTGATCAGTGAGCTAGGGGTTGGCAGAGATGCGGGGAGGGGTGGGGGGTAGGGGGGTTGTGGAGGTGAGCAGCAAACTACCAGCTCACACAGGGGCTAATTTGCTAGTCTGACCCATTGGGACAAACTGTAAGTAAACACAAAGGGACAGACTACACAACTGCATCAACCAGCACTGTAGCTTTGTGTAGACCAAGTGCAGAAGTTGGAGGGAGAGAAGATCCTACCACAGATGCACATGGAAAATAAGGGATTTGGCATTGTAGCCTACTTAGGTCTAAAATCTCACAATGTCTCAGGGGTAACAAAAACAGAGAAGTACAACAAAGGTCTCGCAATAAGGAAAAAAAGAGAAAACCTTAATTAATAAACACTCAGCACATTCATTCACAGCTAATACTACACTGGACCTACAGTCAAAGAAAAATTAATTAATGAAAAAAATTATTTATATATATATATATATATATATATATATATATATATATATATATATATATAGTTCCCTATCAGAAGCCTGAAACACTATAAGCCTGAAAATCAAAATCCTGAAACCAAAAGCCTGAAAATTCAAAATCCCGAAAACCCAAACTCCTGAAACTCAAAATCCTGAAAACACAAATAATGCTAATATGTCACTATAAAGACACTAATATCTACCAACTGACCCTGACCCTAACCCTAACCCTAAGGTCCGTCACTATCGCACACTCACCTGACCCGCGCCCTAACCCTAACTCACTTAAACCGCCCCTAACCCCAATATTTGTCGCTATTGCATATACGCCTAACCTGCGCCCTAACCCTAACTCACTTAAACCGCCCCTAACCCTAACATAAAACCAACCGCACACTTACCTGAAGCCAACGCATGACCTAACACCACAGGGCTAACAATAGCAAAGCCACAATGACGTCAGTATGTCCATTTTGTGTTTTCAGGATTTTGAGTTTCAGGATTTTGGGTTTTCGGGATTTTGAATTTTCAGGCTTTTGGTTTCAGGCTTTTGATTTTCAGGCTTATAGTGTTTCAGGCTTCTGATAGGTAACCATATATATATATATATATATATATATATATATATATATATATATAGAGTGATGGACTTGCATCCATCCAAAGTACTGAAGGTACAGAGAGTGAGGGAGAATGAAGCATGATGGGAATGGGCGAGATGATGCAGCCTAAGAAAGCCTTTGGCATATAATCCCACTGGACACTGAAGATGGGTCGATTATTAGATCAATGGTTTACTAAAGATGGACCATGTCCTATCAGAGCAGAGATCCTACTAGGAACTCGCTGTGTGCACTTATTCAGCTATGTAGAAACATTTACAATAGAAATAAAAAAAAATCCACAATACTGGTTAGATACCGATTAAGTACTACCAAAAATGTTAATGTTAACAACTTGGGAGAATGATAATCAGCCATATGGAGGGCCAGCTGGTGATGTCATCACTAAAAAGAGTGAGAACACAATCATAAATAACAACCTTTCAATATCAGACCTCTGATTACCTGGATACAGAGAGGTTTTAAAAGCAGCCAATGCCAAACAGGTCAGTCCCAGACCTAGGCATTGCCTTTTATGATCCGCACATACTTTTCCTCTTCCTGAGCTTATTCTAACTGGGAAGGAAAATGCCAATAACAAAAGGAGACTCACACTGAATATTGATTTGTGCCTTATTTCTAAGTTATATAAACATGTTTAATCTGGACCAGAAAGCCAATGTGAACAAAATAAAATTCTTGCTGCTGAGCAGTCATGAAAACTAGCCATGATCAAAGCCAACTGGTGCATCACAGGACCTAATGGCATACAAACAGACGGGTGAATATAGCCCTTTAAGACTAGGAATATGGCCAGACCAATCTCTTTCTCTCACTACACTTCAGTAAAGCAATTGCCAAAATCTGAGCTTTACTGGCAATGATTACAAAAGAAACACCAACTTTTGCCAAAGCACTCATTTTCTTATCTCTGGAATAAGTTTTGCCTGTTACAACTGGAGCATCTAGGAAGGCATGTAATAAGCTTTAGATAGTCCATAACAAAATAGGGTGGTGCACTGCAAGTGCCCCATAGGCAGAACGTCACGGCCCTAAAATGGCAGATTTCACTGGCTGCCAATCTAGTCTTCTATAGGACTAAATCTGTGCACATTAGCTTACAAAGTAACATATTTGAACCAGAGCAGATCACTGCATAAAATCTTTACTCTAAAAAGATTCAACAGACAAGCAAATTCCTGAAAAAAATTAGCCTTGACATACCACAGCATTCACTTCTCCGTAGTCCTTGAGCGTTTCCATTTCAGTCCTTGTACCCAACAAAATTCATTCCCTCTAGAAAGCACATCAATACCCACAGTATGAAGCTTCCACAGCCTTAAAGGTATTTCTCAAACACAAAGCAACAATAAGTGTTTAGACACTGACACAATTTCTGGCAGCTCAATAACTGATTTGCCTATCTCTATTTACATATGTATTATTATTGTCTTCTGGTATTTATGCAGTATAATCCAACTATCAATATAGTCCATCTTCACAATTATGATGCACGATTCTTCACGGATTTGTAACTAGGCCAAAGCTAAAAGGGGATCTGGTGGTCCAGTTCACCTGCTTGTAGAAAATTAACACATACATACATGACAATACAGGCAAAGCTTTGCATTTATGATGATGTTTCAAACAAATGTCATGCTTTTATAAGACTGGACAGTAAAATAAATGAAAACTGAACAAGGTCCGTCTGTCTTGACATCTATTATGATATTTGTATGCTCAGGCAGCAAATGGACAAGTGAAGTCTTACATAATAAATGAGCTGCTAGAATGACAGAAAAACAAACAGTGATACAGAATGCCATAAGATTCATTATGACTTTCACTAAAGGTGAAACTATAAAGTCATGGGCCAAAAGGACATCAAAACCGTGCTGAAACTTCTCTGAAGGCAAGCAAAGCAAAATGAAGAGAGAACAATTCAGAAAGGCACTCTAGACTAGTACATATTTAAACTGCCCTCAAGATAAATGATGGCTTATAAAAAGGTGAATCGGACAAAGTTGACACTATAGGGTTATCATCACCAGTACTTTGATTGCCTCTCACTCTCTCTGTTCACACATATTAACATACTTTTTATTTTTGGTAATGAGGCAAGGTCTGAAATGTACAAGTTCAGTTTTCAAGGTGACCCAAAAGCATCAGTTTACCAAATAAATACCTGAAAACCAAACGGTATATTTGTAGCAATTACTGGACTCAAACCTAGCACTGTGTTAGCAGAACATGTGGTCGACATTTCCTTAGTAATTATTACAAAGTTCAGATTCACTTGGTATAATTAGCACTACAACAGCACAACCACTGAAACTCGCTGAATACTTCTGCTTTTGTCGGCACATGCACATGATCATTTTTGCACATTCTAGCAAATCTGCAAACACCCTAGGGGATTTTCAGCTTACTTCTATTACACTTTCATAAAACTACTTCACATAGTGGTTTTGTTTCATAATAAAGTACTATTGTGCAAGCTGCATCTGGAACCTGAGCTGCATGCCCCGGAGACTTCTGATGCATTGCATTTCTTTCTTACAGGGACTGAAGTTTTAACTTTAAACGTCTACTGTGGCTAATACAAGGAGATTCCCCTGCACGTCTTGTAGTCAGTACAAGACAGAAGTTGAAATGAGAAAAGACATCATGTAAAAATATAAAAGACTGTTTGAGAAGCAAAGTTTAAGAAGGAAGAAGAATAAATTGGGCTCCAGTCGGAAAATTTTCCACTTACATTAGCTTAGTATGCAATATTTTACTTGCAATTTACATTTACATTTGCTGCAGCTTATACCTATCTTGATGAAGATTTCTAGAAAATCAAAGCTTGTTTGGTAAACAAACCAATATTAGAAACCTGCACGCATTTTATGTATTTCATTAGTGTAAAAAGAAATGTACTCTGATGCAAAAGACAACTGTAAAACAAAGCAAATATGCAGTCCTTGTCTTGTAAGAATATGAAATAATTGTTCTAATTTACTTCATTTCACTTTACAATTTTTGACCAGGGCAAACTCATAAAACAAAGATCAAAGAGCAAATTTCATCCAAGTTTTGAATACAGGGGAAGAACAGAATAAAAAGTACAGTTTTGTACCTACCATAAATGTAGATGTTCGAAGATCCACATTGCTGCAGTCCTTACACTTGGGTAGTCCGCTGTCCTCGGTCGGCCCGAATATCAAAGTATAAGGCTGACGTCGGTCAAGGCGCATTAGACTGACATCAGGACGTCAGGGTACAAATGCGCATGACCGACGTCATATCCTCAGTCTTTTCTTGCCCCAGATGTCAGAAGACCCTAACAAGAAAGGTCAAAAACCCAAAGACAACAAACAACCAACCAACCACCCTAGCAGGAATAATATGTACAATATATACAATATACACAATATGTACAATCCAACCCACACAACCGCCTCTAACCACAGAGGGGAAGGAGGGAGGGTAAATTGGACTGCAGCAATGTGGATCTCTGAACATCTACATTTATGGTAGGTACAAAACTGTACTATGTTCTTCATCTCACATTGCTGCAGTCCTTACACTTGGGTAGAATCCCAAAGCAGAGGTAAGGGAGGATGGCACAACTATAAAGAAGCAGGGGCTGCCAAAATGCCCTGTAAAATAGCAGTGGCAAAACCAGCCCTAGACTTAGAGTAAAGTGGAAGGTGATAATGCTTAGAGAAAGTATGCACTGAACTCCAGGTAGCTGCCTCCAAGATATCTTTAGTTGCCACCCCCCTTAAAAAGCTGTTGAAGTGGCAGTAGCCCTAGTGGAATGAGGCCTAATCCCAGCTGGAACCTCCTTGCCATGATGGGAATAACAGAAAGCAATGCAACACCCAATCCACCTAGAAATAGTTTGTTTTGACACAGGCTTGCCCTGAGAACTCAAAGCAAAAGAAACAAATAACTGCTGAGACTGCCTGAACCCTTTAGTTCTGCTCAAATAATATCGCAACTGCCTGTGTATATCCAAAGTGTGCAAAATCTTTTCCCCTTTATTTTGGGGGTTTGCATAAAAAGTAGGCAAATGAATAGTTTGGTTTAAAGCCACACTAGAAACCACTTTAGGCATAAAGGAAGGATTAGTACGCAAAGATACCCTATCCTTATGGAAAATTAAGAAAGGCTCAACTGCCATAAGGGCCTGTAATTCAGAAACCCATCTCGCAGAGGTAATGGCTAACAAAAAAGCAGTCTTCCATGATAAATATTTCAACTCAGCAGTAGCTGCAGGCTCAAAAGGTTGTAGAGTGAGTTTCTCCAACACAAAATTGAGATCCCAAGCAGGAGTAGGAGCTCTCCGTGGGGGTCTTATATTCTTTGCCCCTCTAAGGAATTGCTTAAACAAAGGATGAGAAAACAATGGTGGGTCACCATCATAGTGAGCAGAAATTGCTGCAGCATGAATCTTAATAGAAGAGAAGGACAAACCTTTGTCCAGTAACTCAGTAAGATATTGAAGAGCCACACTTAAATTAGGCTTAGAAACATCAAATGCTTTTGCTGCACTCCAAAATAAAAATCTCTTCCATTTATCTGCGTACACTTTCCTTGTACTAGGCCTTCTGGCCTCCAAAATAACATTCAAAACTCGCTGTGGAAGCTGAAACCCTCCAGGGTTTAAAACAGAATATGCCAGGCTGTCAGGTGAAGAGAGTGAAGTTTGACATTGAGTAAATGACTGTTCTCCTGAGACAGCAGGTGTGGAATCGAAGGTAAAGGCCATGGCGGCTCCCGTACCAGACTTCTCAGTAGTGGGTACCAATGCTGTCGAGGCCAATCTGGAGCTATTAAAATCATCTTTGGTTTGTCCTGTCTGACCTTCAGAAGTACCTTTGGGAGGAGAGGCAGAGGTGGAAAGGCATACACATGAAGATTGCTCCAATTGAATGAAAGAGCATCCACTTTCCAGGCTGTGGGATGAAAACTTTTGTGCAAAACTTTGGCAGCTGGTAGTTTAGTGGAGAAGCGAACAGATCTATGTCTGGAGTTCCCCATGACACTGTCAATTTCTGAAAAACTTGAGGATCCAATTTCCACTCGTGGGGATCCATCATTTGTCTGCTCAACACATCTGCTAAGGAGTTCTGTGCTCCCGGCAGAAACCTTGCCTGAAGATTTAGCTGTAAACTGAGAGCAGTCTCCCACAAAATCATTGCTTGTCTGCACAGAGGATAAGAATGTGTTCCCCCTTGCTTGTTGATGTACCACATGACAGTTGTGTTGTCTGTTAGAATCAACACCTGCCCTGGAAGAAGTAAATCCTTGAAAGCTATTAATGCAAATTGGACTGCTAACATCTCCTTCAGATTGATATGTAGATGTAGAAGTCTGGCAGGCCACTTGTCTTGTATCCACTTTCCATTTAGATGAGCTCCCCAAGCTTTGTCTGAGGCATCTGTCGTTAGAATCTGACTCGCCTCTGGCCGGGTCACAGAGAGTCCCTTGTTTAGGTGACATTCCTGAGCCCACCACAAAAATTCCTTTTGAATGCAAGGTATTATCTGAATGACAGTGTCCATATCCTGGCAGTGCTGTGTCCATACATTTTTGAGATACCATTGTAGCTTCCTCATATGCAGTTTGGCATTGGGAAGCACCAGAATACAAGATGCCATGAACCCCAAGGCTTGAAGGACTGTCCTTGCAGTCAGCCTGGACTGATGAGACAGTTGATGGAAGTAAAGAGAAAGATTCTGTTTGTCCAGGGTCAAAAAGGCCATCTGGGATGCTGTATTCAGTCTCACACCCAGAAAGCACATGTCCTGAGAGGGTACTAGACTGGACTTTATTTCGTTCACAGAATACCCCAGGCATCTTAGCACTGCTATCACATAATGTAGATGATGAAGAAGTTCGTCCTTTCCTTGAGCCAGAATCAGGCAATCGTCCAAATAAGGATAGATCTGTATTCCTCTTAGCCTGAAGAAAGCTATCACTGGAGCCAGAACCTTCGTGAACACTCTGGGCGCAGTAGATAAGCCAAAGGGCAATGCAGAGAACTGATAATGAGAAGTCCCAGCCCGAAAGCGTAGATACTTCCTGCAACTTAGCCTGATAGGAACATGAAGGTAAGCCTCCTTGAGATCCAGAGTCACCATCCAGTGATCTTTGCCCAGCAGAGGTAAAAGCTGTTGTAACATCAACATTTTGAACTTGGGAATGTCCAGATAAGTGTTGAGGATAGATAAATCCAAAATTGGTCTCCACGTGTTCCCCTTCTTTGGTACTAGGAACAGGCGAGAATAAAATCCTAGGCCCACTTCTGACAGAGGGACCGGTTGTATGGCCCCTATTTGGAGCAGCAGAGAAATTTGTTTGTGAGCCTCTATTCTTTGCTGAGGAGGAACGTCTGGCATGCCTTTGAAAGGAGGCAAGGTATGGAAATAAAACCTGTAACCTCGGTGTATGATATCCAATACCCATCTGTCTTGGGTAATTAAACTCCAATTTTCCTTGAAAAGTGCCAACCTTCCTCCCAAAGGTGCTGCCAGGCGAGAAGGCTCTGGCAGCTGAAAAGGTAGGTCATTGGGTCTGTTTACGAAAGGACTGACCCCTACCCTCACCAGAAGACTGTGCAGGTGAACTCCCTGTTCTAGGCCTGAAAGAGCCCTGAGCTCTGCCCCTACCATGTCTAGACCTACCCCTAGACTGGGAATCATAAGAAGGATACGTCCACCCCTTGGTAGGCCAATTTCTGCTAAACTTCGGAGGCTGAACCTGCAAAAAATCTTTAACAGTCTGCATAGACTTAGCCTTGTCTTCCATTTTCTTTAAGACTGCCTCAACAGGTGAACCAAACAACACATCAGATTGTAAAGGAGCATCTAAAATCCTCGTCTTAACATGTTCAGATAAATTCTGATCCCTCAGCCAGGCGTGCCTGCAAGAACTGACCCAGTGGCAGCCACCCTGGACGAGGCCTGTACAGCATCAAAACCACATTGCAAAGAATGCTTACCCACTTGTTCAGAGACATGTACCAAATCTTGTAACTCTTTACACTCAATACCTTCCGCCAGAGCATCTACCTTAGACTTCAACTGAGAAAGTAGATAGTTTTGGTATTTCAACATGTGAAACTGGCAATTCAGAGCCCTCATAGCTAGGGTGGAAGAAGTATAGACTTTCTTTCCCCACCTATCCAAAGCCCTGGCCTCTTTATCTGGAGGAACCGGATTTTCAACAACAGAAGCCTTAACCCCCTTAGGCCCCTGACTGACAGTTTCTGGGTCTGCCCTAGGACTCTTAAAAAGATACTTATGAGCTTCAGGCATCCTTTAGTACCTATCCGGTTTAACAGGAGCAGGAGGCAAAGAATCAGGATTAAGAGAAGCCTCTGCAAACACATCCTCCACAACATCCAGAACAGGAGGTATAGCCAAAGGCCTATGCTGGGGTAAAAACAAAAATTCCCTAAGCCTTTTCCTGGAATCAGAGAAGTCCTGACCTTCCCACTTAAAATGCTCCCTCATGGAATGAAGAGTCTCTGAAAAAGAAAAATCCTCAGGAGGAGAAGCAGAAGGAGTAGAATCATCCACATCAGAATCAGAATAAGGAGAATACTCCTGCAAGTCTTCAGCCGAAGACTCTGAAACATCTGAAGCCTGCTCAAAACTCCCCAACTCAGGTTCCACCCTAGGCCTCTTATCAGGAGGGGGCAAAGAACCCCTAATCAAAGTAATCAAATCTTCTGCCATTTTAAGCATATGCTTCTTGGGCACAGATCCTGAAGAACTAGGAGTGACCCCAACTGAAGCTAAACCTGGCCTGCCTCTGGGGGAAGCCTTGGAAACAGAAGGAGAAGGCCTAACCACCCTAGGAAGGGAGGGGAGTACAGTAACCTGAGAAGCCCCTTCAGCCTGACCTGCCTCCTGAGAGGCCACATCCTGCAATAACAAGGTCTCCCCCTGGGACTCCAGAGAAACCTCTGGTGGAACCACCGGCTCCACCGACACCTCTAAAGAACCGGCGTCCGGTACGGACGACTCATCTTGCCTGGACTTGGCTGCTTTATCCTTGCGCTTCTTCGAAGAAGCGGGCGTCGGAGCATCCAACGGCATATTGTAATTGCACCGCTTCCCGAAGACTAACCTGGCACAGTCTAACCTTCTCTTAATAGTGCGCTTATTGAATCTAGCACAAAAGCGACACCCAACAACGTCGTGCTCAGGCCCTAAGCAAGGAATACACAAAGTATGATAATCTCTATGCGGTATCTGTTTCCCACAAGAAATACAGTTATTCACTTTTTCTGACATCCGGTAAACCACTGAGGCAAGAAAAAACTTAAATATTCCAGCGGGTACTTAGCCAACTTTGACTCGGTCTGAAACTCCGAACTCGAAAAATTTCAGAACGCCGAACGGCACTTGCAACGCTGCTTTTGCATCGGACCATGCGGCAAAAAAGACTGAGGATATGACGTCGGTCATGCGCATTTGTACCCTGACGTCCTGATGTCAGTCTAATGCGCCTTGACCGACGTCAGCCTTATACTTTGATATTCGGGCCGACCGAGGACAGCGGACTACCCAAGTGTAAGGACTGCAGCAATGTGAGATGAAGAACATCGGGGGGGGGGGGGATTATGAGAGAGGGATTTTACTTCCCACTGAAGTGCATTCCTCCCAAAGCAGAAAGTAAAATTTCTGACATTTGACTAATGTTTACCAACTACAAATAAACAGAGATCACTAGAACTATTACAGCTACAAAACATTTAAACTGGACTCTTCTCTATTTAACTACTGCTAGGTGAAGATATAGAACACGCTTTGTAATCTTTGCCTATGAAAATAATGTGAAATATAAATTAAAAACCCCAAGTGCTTCCTTTTTCTTCTAAAATACACAGACAGCGATGTTCAGAACAAATGAATCGTTTGTAGCCAGCTACTTTGAAACAGCTCAAGGTAAATTTACTTGAAGCATTGTCATCATTTTACCACGTCTGCAGTATATGAATAAATAGTAGTACACATACGGTCACGATGAGCAAAAGGACAAATATAGACATGTTACCCAATATGTACATTCATCAACTTTAGGAAGCTACACACGACACACCGACCTACGTACTGGTAACTCACATTTAAAGACACACTTACTGGTCACCGTGGGATAATAATACATATGCGCACATATCCTACGGCCCCCGTATTTGAAAAGAAAGATACAATAAATATACACAGTTATATACATTGCTTAAGAATAACCACATTTGTACTGGCTCCATATTTACATATTGGGATTTGTAACAACAAGAGCAAAAATGCTAGAAAAAAGAAAAACAGCAGAACAGTAAATGTCAGACAATGATTTTTCTCTTTTAAAGTAGATTTTTCTGTGGGGAGGCAAGTCCTCACATCCCTGAAATTTATATATACCTATTCTGAGATCTCCACACAGAGAATCAGCAATATTGGACTTAAGTCCAAATTTTCGATCATTCAGTCTCGATGTTCTAGGACTTATTCTAACAAGTATATCAAACAGTTATCAACTTTAGTAAATGGTGATGCATATCAATATGCTGATACTACAACTACTTTTATATTGCTCAAGAAAACCATCATTTCAGCATACACAAAGTCCATATACTGTCATATATCGCTTTCTTGATTAGTTTTCCAAACTTTGACTACTATTTTGCTGAAGGCTGATCCTTTATCACAACATTGACTTAAGTAGTAGTGACAAGTTCATTTTGAGCAGGTTCCTACATTCACATATCCTAGCACGGAGTTTTAATAACACTCAAAAAACACCTTCATACACTGAGAAGGCAGTAATGCTTTATCTGACACAGTACTTTGAGGTACAGTACTTGAAAAACTGAATACCTGAAAACACAGCTTCTTCAGAACCACTCTGCTTAATCCAGTGCTTTCTTTTCTTTCAGCTTATCTAACTTATGCACATAAACCTGATTTTAACTGAGTCACTTGACAAATAGTGGCAGTTAAATTTTATTTGTGCACATTTCTTGCAAAATCCATATATCCTCTCTCTACCCTTTTGCATCTGACAGGTCTTTGATCTGTTATAGTAAAATTTCTGTTTTGTGCCACGTTTCTTGCAACAAATCTATAGCATTCCTATGGTTTCAGGAACTGAACAAATAGTATGACACTGGTACCTTAGCTTTGAGACATCTCCTCAGCAACTGTACTGGCAAAAGTCCTTGCTGTCTGAAGTTCACTTCGTTAATCTGAACTTCAATACTTATTGTTTTACCCACTATTAAACAAGTAACTGATTGCACATTTGAATATGTATACCATCCTCCTTGCTGAACAATACGCAGTGCATCTTACTATCAAACACCATGATCACACTGCAATGATGACTGCACTGTATAACACTCTAACTTACCTTCTCTCAGCATCTCATATCAACTGTACTGGAGCAAACTAAGCAAGCAACAATACTCAACAGGGTGTGTGTTATTGTGGATTATACCATGACTCCCCTCAAAACGTGCACGCTGATTGGCCAGCGTGCCCGTTGTAAATCGAGTTATACTAATGGAAAAAGGTCCGGTCGCCCGGACTTTTTTCCATTAGTATAACTCGTTTTTTAAAACACCGTCTCGCTATGTTAAATGGGTTTAACATAGCGAGACAGCTTTAAAATAAGCAACGGAGATCTCCGTTGCTTATTTTAAAGCTGTCTCATGTTAAACCCATTTAACATAGCGAGACGATGTTAAAAGCACGGAGAAAGCAAGATCTCCGTTGCTTTTTAATGTCTCGCTATGTTAAATGAGTTTAACATGGCGAGACAGTTTAAAATAAGCAGCGGAGATGTCCGTTGCTTATTTTAACTGTCTCGCTATGTTAAACTCATTTAACATAGCGAACTAAAAAGCAACGGAGATCTTGCTTTCTCATGCTTTTGCTCACAGCTCTGATGTACTGCGCGCCGCAGTACATCAGAACTGCGGATGCCAGACATCTGCGGAAGGGCAGTAAACAGGCATTATACTATGCCATTATTTAAGAAAAGTATTAGTTTCTTTTCTTAAATAATGTCATGGTATAATAGCAATAACACACTTCTGGGTGTGGGTAATGCTAAATTTACCCACGGTTGGCTTTGTTTGGTCCCTCGGGCTTCGCCCTCGGGACCAAACCACGCCAACCGTGGGTAAATTTAGCATTACCCACACCCAGGCGTGGGTTATTGCTATAATAACACCCACCCAGGGGTGTTCTGAGGCCACACACTATTATTTTTAACTATATTTTTTTTATATATTTGTGATGTAAAATAGTTCCTCCACTTTATGTTTCAAATTTGTTGTAGTATATGTACATGGTATTGGAAGAAGCATTTTACATCCAAAATACATCATTTAAAAAATACTTCGATATTTACTTTATTTTTTAGTCTCTTACTCCTAAAAATGTATGGTTTGTTGACAGTCATTGGGGACTGAAGTCACTAAATAATGACATACATTTGACTTTCAGAGATTTACTTCCTTCAGAAAATTCAAGTTAACACAAACACTGTTATTTAAGCTACTTAGTAATTTTATAACAACATTTAAAATCTGTTCCTATTTTTCAACCCTTTCCCCTTTATTTCAAGCATATTTAACTAAAGGGTCAAGAGATATGCAAACCTCTCTACTGCTGCTGCCAGTGGTCCATCTATCTCGCTCTCTTTCATACACACACTTGCACTTCAGAAAATGCATGCTAGCACAAGTACTATTATTCAAGCAACTTTCAGATTTTTATAACAATATTTAAAATATGTTCCTATTTTGAGTATTTGTTCCCCCTTTATTTTAGGCTTTATCCGGATATATTGAGCTAAAAGGTAGAGAGGTATGCAAACTTCTTTACTGTTGCCAGTGTTTGATCACTTCCATTCTTCACTCTCTCTCTCATCATCACACACCTCTCTTTCATGCACAAGCATGCATATGGTCACACACAGAAACAAATACACACACACACATTTTTCTGTTTCGTTTATTTATTACACTCGCTAAAACAGCAAAAACGTTGCTTAGAGAGTGTAAAACGATGGCTTGATCGACCTCACTCAAATGCACGCATACACTCACACACAGACGCGCACACACTTTTTTTTAATTCTCTTTTTTTTTTGTTAACATTTTACATTCGCTGAACAGCAAAAGCACTGCTTAATGAGCGTAAAATAATAGCAGCCATTAGGTAATATTCAGTCTGAGCTCCAAGGCAGCTTGATATGCTGCTATAAAGCGTCAGATTCATTTTTCAGCGGGCATTATCTGTAGATTAACACCCTGCTGGAGAACATTAATTCTCCAATCAGGGTGCTGATCTACAGGTCACCCATTTTCTAATGTAAGGTAACTATGATTTACATTAGGTAACAGCTATGCTTTACTATCACTTATGCACTGTCAGTTACCAAGTATTGTGTCGGTACTAGGTCTCCATTTACTATGCACCTCTGCATCTGGATTATAGCTAAAAAGGGTTTTCAGAACAGCCCATTTACCCAGTTAACAAAAGCTTTAAATAAAATAAAAAGAATTTTGCTCTTCTTTCTTATACAAATGTTTAGCTCCTCTACCTTCTCGGGTGATTTTAGGCAATTGTGATAAACTCCACAGGACTACAAAATAGTATGCAACATACAGAGCTGTGGTACTGGAGTAGTATAAAGGTTAAAGAGTGATAAAGGAAAGAAAAGAAAGATTCAAGAATGTAATAGAACGTGAATAGTGCCTCTGGAGATTTAAAATAAACTCCAAGCAAAATGTTAATGAAGTTTAGAGAATGGGCAACCTGTACATCGCCACACTGATTGGAGAATGAACGCTCTCCATCATGTTGTCAATGCACAGGTAATGTCCATTGGAAAATGACTCTGTCATCATCTCAGGAGCTTGGACTGTAACAGATCTAACAGTCGCCATTATTTTACACAACCTAAGGAGCACTTTTGCTGTTTATAGAGAGTGAAAGATAAAAGTGTGTGTGAGTGTATGTGTGCATGACTGACAGCAATCGAGGCATTATTTTATGCTCACTAAGCAGCACTTTTGCAGAGTGTGTATGGCTGCTTGTGTGCATGAAAGAGGAAGTGTGTGTGTGTGTGTGTGTGTGTGTGTGTGTGTGTGTGTGAGAGAGAGAGACAGAGGTAGAGAGTGAGAGAGATTGACTGAGCAGCAGATGCAACTCTTTCAAATAAAAGGTATGCATACCCCTCAACCTCTTAGCTCAAGAAATGAGGATAAGGTCTAAATTAGTAGGGGGACAAAGGTTTAAAAATAGGGAAAGATTTTAAATATCACTCTTACAAAAATCAGAAAGTTTTCTGAAGGATATGAAGTCCATACTTCTCACCTGTATCTTGATTTGTCTGGGATACCCCTGATTTTGACTCAAATTTTAGTTCTACTTCCCTTAATCCTTCCTAAAACTGAGCAATTTTGGAGAAATCGTGGTGAATTACACTTTATAAATGATGACAATAAACAGACAATACAGTTAGAGATTTTTTTACTTCAGAAAATGTACATTAATTCAAAATCCCTTATTCTGTCTCAGATTACGAGTACTAATCATACCTCACAACCTCTTATAACAAGAAATCTGGATAAAGCCAGAAATAACTTGGGGAACAAAGGCCCAAAAATAGGGACAATTTTTACACATTGATCTTACAAACTTAGAAAGTTGATAGAGTAACAGGTTTTACATTAGCATGTGTTTTCTGAAGGGTATGAAATCTAAAATTTAAATGTATGGCATTATTTTCTGACTTCAGTTCTCAGTGATTTTACCAATAATTTGCCAGAAAACCAACATTTTATTAGGCACAGACTACAAATATGATGCAAAAATCTGGACATTCTATGAAAATCTGAACAGTTGAGAACTATGACTAAAGCCTGACACAGAAACTATAGAATTGTATAGCTTCAGTTATTAAAACAATAGCTGTATGGTTAAAATTTGAGTTTGGTGAAAAAAAACTGCATGAAACCATTTGCTTAAGAAATAAATCACTACACTACATTTTTGCCAACAGAATCCAGTCTGACTTTTTTGCATTCAAATTCTCTCTGAGCTTTTACATTTAATATCATTTCTTCTAGTGTCTAATGATTCATTTTGTGAGCCCGTTGTTTCAAGTGCTGTATTGCTGTCAGTCAAAGTTTCAAAATTGACGTTCAACTTCTTTACCGTATCTCTAATTACATCATTACTAAGTTTTCAGCAGTTTTTAAAGAGTAACTTTTGAAGTGAACAATGCTTGCTTATCCAGCAGTAAATATACTTTACAATTTCTACAGATTTCTGTGTTCATAATGCGACTGACCTTGAAACATGTAAAGTGTTTGATGAAATGAAAGTGCCAGGTGCCCAGACGAAGTTCAATGCAAGTCTACACTGAGTGTCGTGTGTCTAGAAACTAGATGCATGCAGAGAGTGGTCCTAGGTGTAGGACTGCTGTACTTTAGGCAAACCTCACCATTTTCAACAATATGTTTCAGTATGAAAATACATTTCAGATTCTTGGTTTCCTGAACTACATAGCAGTTTTGGAAGTTTGTTCACAGAAGCATGTCCAAATAAAAGATGTAGTCTCTCTGCAACTTTCTGGTTCTCCTCTGTGGTTATGCTCTTTGAAACTGAAAGGGCCTCTTTCTCATAATGAGCCTTTTATAGGTTCATAAATTCTCTTTACTTAGAATGTTGATGTAATAATGTTCAGAGCTTGTGAATTCAAGAGTGGACGACTATGCACCACTGTTTTGTCATTTTGCGATATCCAGGTCTATTCCTGCCCCTTTTCAGGGCATCTTACTCAGCTGGGAAGGTTTATCAGTAGGAACAACTGCTGTTTCAGTATCACACTTGGCCTATTTGTCCTGATATTTTCAGTCCAAATCAAGTATCAAGGGGTATCAAATCTCACTCTTTCCACCTCATGCGGACTCAGTTTATTGATGTAGCTGTCTTAACATCTTTATCCACAAATGCTGCTTGTGCATGGAATGTCAGTTAAAGCTGAATCAAAGGATTCAATTATAAAATTCCTGCGTCTGCAGCCAACTGTTTAGAAAATAAAGTTACCTGAGGTTTGCTTGTATATTCAGATAGTTTGCTAACCTCCATTTTTTTTAAATTTGTTTACCTCTGTTTGAACAGTCTTAAGCCATTGACAGGTGTTCTGACAGAGAAAAATTGGATCTCCTGCCATTCTTATTTAGTGCATTTCTACCCACTAGCAGCAGTCTCACCAAGCTCGCTTATCTGACCAGCTTGCTGCTTTGTTTCTACTTGGTCAAATATGCTGCATCCCAATTTATGTTAATGCCTACTTAAGTGTCTGATGCCTTTTCTGCAAAAATGCACGCCAGGGATCATTTCATTAAGGTAAAATGTAGTTCAATACATGCTGTTATTTCTAGTTATGCATCTTTTGCATTTAAGAATGCAGTATCTAACAGCTTAAAAGCAAGCACAGCATATTGGAACATCATAGTTCTAACTATCTTTACTCAAAATCAGTTTATGTCATCTGTCATAGAAACTGCTCTCTCTCTCTCTGATGAGATCAAAATTAGTATTTGCCTCATAAACCCAATATTTTTCCTCCCTCAAGAACATATGATCAAGTCTAGTTACTAAAGTGGATAAACCTTCATATTGTTGAAATCTTTTCCGAAAATCTCAATTGAAATAGCTTAGCTATATAGCCTGTGCCTGTAAGTAAAAGTGGAACTATGGGGGGGCGGGGGGGGTGCTTTTGTTTTTTCAGCTCAGTAACCAGAGTTCAACTCATAACCTCATTTAGTAGCATTCATTGGACTGGTTTTCAATAAACAGGTGGGATTCTATAGTTGGAAAGCATCCTCTGCCACCTCTGAAATGGCTGAAAAAACTGGTTACATTTTGAAGATACATGGAATTTATTTTCTTGATCATTTGCACTGCATAAGAAAACACACACACACACGACTCCCTTTTATCTGGTCTCGCTGGGACTGGACCTTAGGCTGGATAAATGAATAGCTGGTTAATTAGAAAATGTACACAAAACAGCATTTATAGGTTATAAATCGGCTAGAATAACAGGATTTGTGTTAGTTTGCATTTTTCTAATGAATGCAAAGTCTAAAACTCAAATGTCTGTCATGTCATTATCTAGCCCATGCATAAGGGTGGTTCTTCTCTGCTGTCTTTACTAGGACTACGGCAGAAACATGACGGCCGGTTAAAGAGAGGCTGGATAAGAGGGAGTCTACTGTACAAGAGTTCACAGTCTAAATAACCATCAAATAGCTCAGTCATTGCCAAAAAGGCAAATATTGCTGAAAAACTGTCAAAAGGTTGCTACTACAGTAAAAGGCTCCTTCAAAGCAGAAGCGTCTGTAGAAGTCCCAAACAAAGAGGGTAAATGCAAATTTAACAACTTCGTCTGTCTGTAAACTTTTAACATCTTAACCCAGAGTACAGTTCTCAGTTCTGAAAGCGGCATCACAATACAGCTTGTATGATGAATAGATGCAGTTTAGAGGAAGGTAACAAGTATGATGCAGGTACTACGCCAGAAGGCATTTAAAATAAGTTTATAACAGAGCTTAGCAAGTGTTGTCTAGGAGAAATAAGGAAGGCTGGGTCCTTGACGGAAACTTTTATGATGGATATTAGTAGTCTCCGGGTAGTGACAGTCTTTCAAAAAAATGTACAAGTAGGTGAGAACATAATGTTAAGACAAAGTAAATACTTTGGGGAGATGCAATGAGGTATTATTTAACAGAAGGGTTATTGGTGATTGGAGCAGCTTACCTGAGGCAGTAACAATGCAAGCAAAATGTTTTACAGAGGGATTAACTGATGATCAGAACAGCTTACCAGAAACAATACAAGGATGATCAGGAAAAGAAGCATAATTACAAATGTTTGAACAAAAATAAAGCATTTCTTTTTTCTGGGGGGGGGGGTGATGCACTGTTGGCTAAGTAGTATTACTACCCAATGATGCAGTCACACTATTGAAAGTATAATACTGCATATATTAAAAAAACTGTCTCCATCACTAGATTGCAACTTTACTTGGGGAAAATAATGCCATTATTTGAGCCAACATTGAAAGCAAGCCATTCACCACAATAACAAAAATAGGCAATAGGGAAATCAGACCTACAGTAACTCAGAAAACAATACCTTGAACTAACGCAAGGCCTCATCAAGCAAACCAAATAAACCTAGACAATAAGCTCTGAACCAGATTTCAGAAGACATAGACTTGGTTTCTTAGAAAGATTGTGGAAAGCTTTATAGAAAATATACCTGAAACTGTTTCAGAGGAAGACGAGTAGAAATTAGTACAAATTTATTAGCAACTGGATGGCTAAACAACTCAACCAAAAAAAAACACAAACTTGGAAAACCTAAAAGAGGGGAAAAAAAGCATCATCATGTCAAATGATTAAAAGCTGCTGTACTAATAAGAACCGGAAGGTAAAGTTCACAGTCATTTTATAGTACTGTGTTAAGACAATTATGGGGAAGAATAGTGCTGCAGTGTTTTAGTGTGCATGACTAATGGTGCCCCCAATACAATACATGTGAACATTATCTCATTAATATCTCTAAACTGTGGAATACTGCATACACATCCTTAGGTTAATAGGTAATCACACTTGTAACACCCTATACATAACCTTACGTTCACAGGTTCATAGGTAATTACTAGGCTATCTCTCTGCAGACTATTACAACCCTAGCCAGTAATTAGAGGTCAGACTCAAACCCTGTACTCTTGTCTGTGGGCTAAAGTCCTTCAGCATTAGGCCAAACTCTACCCCATAAGGTTCACATGTAAATAAATACTAGGCTAGCTGCCCTTGTAGGCCATTTTAAGCCTAGCAAATTTCCCTTTCAGACGTGACAATCAACCCCTATACTTTGTGTCTATGAAGTAAATACCTTAACCATTAAGCCAACTCCCAACCCAGACCTCACTTTGTAAAAGACAAGCTTTCCATATTCCAGAACTTTTTACATTAAAAAACATTTTCTGAAAAAGTTAACAGGTATAAGCAAACAAATGTAAACATATTGTGAACTGTAAATGATATTAAATATGTGCAAACAGCAATTTTATCAATAAAAAGTCTTCTTTATATAACAGCCAGTGAGTGTATTCACAGTCTCTAGATTAATATGGCAGGAACTCAAATGTGGATTACCTACTATTTTATTTTATTATTTTGTAATGCATATTTTAAAATTTGATTTTTTATTAGTGAACTTGGTGGATAACATATTTCAAGGAGTGAACTTCACACCCTCCACAATACGAAGTTTCTGCTTGGTTTACATTGTGATGCTCACAAACACAGAACTATATTTTTCTGTAAAGTTTCACAAACAACTTTTAACATCTTGAAAATTGTTCAGCCTGGCCATATAATGTCACAGAACTCTTGTTCATCCAGACGTGTGGTTTTACATGAATGCAAGTATTTCTTTTCTGAGTGCTTGTTTATTTTGATACTTACAGAACTATGAAAATGTATTCTTATTTGTAAAATAACTACCGATTTAAATAACACTGAAATATCATCTCAAAATGTACAGCTTATGTGCAAATATCAGTGTCAGTTTTCTTCAAAATAATGTTAAGATTTTATTTGCTGCCATGTAAGGATTTGTCATTTGATTTTAAAGGTATTAAGGCACATACGGAGATGATGCATATCTTTATACAATTTCTAGAATATAACAATATTTTCATTGTGTACTGTACATCAACAGCTTCTGTATCCCACCATGGCATTTCATACCATGCCCCTCAAACAACACGTAGTTGTCTCAGTAACAAAAATACAAACAGTTGAAAGTTATTGAGATCTATACTGGAGGACACTAAATCTAACAGACTTTGTATCATTTTTATTGCACCTTTTCCATTTTATGCTGGCTAGTATCAATTGCGAGTCACTTATTTATGGAAGCCAGGTCAAAACATGTCAGGTTGTCATATAGAAAAAGCTACTATAGTTGTGTTATAATGCATTCAGACTCTGTGGAATCAATTAGCATTCTGTTATAACATTTTCAAAGTAGTAATAAAGAAACACTAGAGTAAAAGCAAAGCTGAACATCATGCAATAATAAACCAGATAAGCCAGGCAGGAATTAATTTCCTAAATAATTCTGACACGTTCAACTCAAAAAGCACAGCTGACTGTGACAAAGAAATTGCATAAAGATTCATATGGCATGCCAAGGTAATAAAGGGGACTGAACTTTCTGTTAAGAAACCAGCCCCTTGGCACAGAAGCTTTACCTCAGACAATCCATGATTGACTCGTGGCACGGGGGCTGGAAGGACCAGGCAATGGAGGGCTGAAGTGAGAGACCAATGTTGCCCCCCCCCCCATCCTGGGAGATGGAGAATATTTGAGAGGTAGAACATGAGCAGAGCACACATTTACCACCAGTAGGCAACTTTTGCAGAGCTTCTAACTCTGGTGTGGAGTGGTGGTGAGAGAGTACACTCCATGACAGAGGCATGATGGTACACGAGCGTCTCTGATCTTCTAATCAGACTCAGATGTGGATCAGTTTTGGTTGAGCCAGGAGAGAGGTCAAGATGGGTCCAGTAAACCTGGTGAACGAGAAGAGGAGGTAATGGCAGCAGTATGAAGAAAGGGAGGAGCAAAAATAAATAACTTTATGCCGAGAGAAACGTTAGACTGAAAACAGCGCTTAACAAATGTCTGTCATATAGTTCTGCACTCGTTTTCTAGTTGAATGAGATGGATTTGTCACCTCAGACAATGCTTGAAAGTAACAGTTGAATGTTGTTTATAGCCACTGGCTGAGGGTATTATGTACAATTAAAAGGGGAATCCCCCTTCCCACCCATCAAGTTGATTTCAATTAGTTACTCTCTCAGCATTGTCAGTTTAGGTATCTTTTCCCCAAGTAATGTTTTCCTAATAGTAAGGATATGCAATGGTAGTTACTGCTATCAGGTAATTAAAGCTACAGAGCTTTACTGTTGTAGCTGAAATGCTTGAGCTGTGAGGGAATATGGCCAGGGTGCTGTTTACAGAAATGTTTACTTGTGTAACGATAAGTGAAGAATTGGCCCATATATGTGTGTATATCTTGTGGGCAAATTGTGCAAATGTCATGTTGATTTACTGTTTTTAGATTACTACGGATTCCTTCTTTAAGATTATATCTTGTCCTACTGGAGAGGCTTATGTGCCCCCCCCCTATGCTCCTTATAATCATATAATCTGGAGTTTTTGCTTCCGGTAAAGTCAGTTTTTGGGATAGACACAACCAAAAGATCCCCATGATGGTTTAGTTAAAGATTTAGAGAACCTCATACTGAACATCGATACAGAGTCTATGGATGGAACCAAGCCTGGAAATGGTGTGCACCAGCAGTGAGTGAGAGGTGGTTGGATGACCTAGACCTGGTCATTACCAACATGGGTGACTGGTGTTCCACACCAGAGGTAAATTCCTCATTGGTCAGATCTGACCACAAGGTAATCAGCCTAGGCATTCACATCCAGCCCCCACCCCCATTAGGGAAACCACCGTAAAAAAAATTCTTCACACTTCTTAAGACAAAAGTGGCAAACTTCACAACACCAATGCAGACGAACACTAGAGGTATGTCTGTTGAATCCTACACAAATGCACTTTATAAGCACTTACACGAGTGCATGGATACTGCTATCCTTAACAGAACCAAGATGCTATCCTCCAAAAAAAGGAAGCCAATCTGGTGGTCCCCTGCCATAAACAAACTCTACAACAGAAGAAAAAAACTGTTGCAAAAAAAAAAAAAAAGAGTAAAATCCCATGACCGAAAGAACTCCCTGGTCAGCCTCAGTAAGTAGCTGAGATCCCTCATAAAATCCTCCAAAGTTAGTTATGACAACAAAATGGCCACTGATTCTAAAAACAACCACAAAGCATTCTATAGCTATGTCAAGAATCTCAATGGCAACACTCAGATCTGCTCTGAGTTACAGCACAATGGCACTAAATATACAGAACCAACTGATATTGCCAACATCCTGGCAGATAGGTTCAGAGCCAACTTTACCTCCCCTCACCCACTAAAGGGCTCATCTCTATACCGGAAGAATGCAAAGTTCCTGTAATCACGGCTACACAGGTACAAACCACATTCTCCAAAGCCAAGAACACAGCATCCATGGGACCTGACAACATCCCAGGCTGCGATCTACATGAACTACAGAATGAACTGGCACCCCACCTAAGCACCATGTTCAATCATAGTCTCACCTCAGGCTTTGTGCCCAGTGAATGGGGCTCAGTGACTGTTATCCCACTCCACAACGGGGGAGCCACCACGGACCCCAGGAACTACTGCCCCATTAGCCTAACGAGCCTGGTCTGCAAGGCCATGGAATGTATCTTCATGGAACTTATAAACAAAAACATTGGTAATCTCCAAACTCTGGACCCCACCCAGTTCGGGTTTGTAAAAGACCGATCATGTCTCCTAAACCTGAGTGACTTCTTTGAAGCAGTCCCCAAAGCCGTAGACGAGGGTAAGGTGGTTCACACAGTTTATCTAGATCTCACCAGTGCTTTTGACACAATCCCCCACTCTGGAATTATAGATAAACTCACTAAACTAGGTATAAATCCCTATGTCACAAGATGGGTTGCCAACTGGCTCACTGACAGAATCCACACTGTGAAAGTAGCATACTCCAAAATCCGACTTCAGATCAGTGACAAGTGGAGTACCACAGGCTTCAGAGTCCTGGGTCCCCTCCTGTTTGGTATCTACTTTTCTGAAGTACAGGTTAACACAGAAGGTCTTTGGCTAACGAAGTTCGCAGATGGCTGCAAACTAGGAGCCATAAATGAAACTCCTAACGATGTGGACATCCTACAAAAGGGCCTCAGTGAGACAGATGCCTTTTATCAAAGCCATGGCCTCAAGCTCAATGCCAAAAAGTACATGGTCATCCCCTTTGGTAAAAACTCTGTACCCATGAGCTACCACATAGGTGGTCGTCCACTTAACACCGAAAGTGTGAGACCTTGGGACACAGGTGGACAGTAGTCTTTCCTTTCATAATCACATTGCCACAGCAGTCAGGAAATCCTTCTACGTGACACACATCACAAAAGGTTTCTCATCAAAATAAGTCATTCTTCCCCTCTACTCATCACTCATTAGACCTGCTATGGAGTACAACACCCCTTTTGGTATGTACCTCAAGACATCTACAACTGGAAAGGCCACAGAAATACCTCACAAAGAGGATTACCAGCCTCAAACAAATGCCCTACGCAGATCATCTCAAAAAAACTCCAGCTTTACTCCACCGCATATCGCCTACTCAGAGGCGATCTCTGCCTAACATACAAAGCTATGTCAAACCCAGAGCTGTTGGACATGCTACACAAAGAAATCCCAATCCCTCCGAGCTACATGCTCTAGGGACCTAAATCTTGTCACCACAATAAACAGAACATGCTGGAGGGATAGATTCCTGTCCTAGAGACTTCCCATACTATGGAACAAACTACCTATCTATATCAAACAAAGCTCCTCTCATTAGCACTCCTCAAGAAAAATCTTGATGTTTGGATGGGAAATAGGAAATTCACCCCGGGGATCACCTCTGTGGCTTTCCACGACAGGGGCACAGGAAAATAATTTTCTTGGGTGTCGAAAGCCAGGGTACCTTTTTGGCTAGGCTTGTATAGGCCCTAGGGCCGATAGTCTAGTACCTACCTATGAACCTATGCATACTGCTATATGGTTTCAAGTCCCAACCATTCCAATTCGGCAAAAATTTATGCAATATAACCATCTCCTTTATTTTTCCAACATGAAAGTAAACTTAAGGGTTTGTAGGACTCTGGGTTTGTCTTACTCCCCTTTCCCTTAAAGGCAGTTTTAGTAAGCGTATGTCTCCAATCTTGAATCTCCCCATATTTATACAACCTAGTAAATAATAGATACAACAGTACTCCAAGTTCTTGCTGAAATGATCTTAGATCATTATTACTTATTCTGTCTCCTCCCTGTATTTTGTTTGGATCCAGTTTGTGTAGGTCTTTTTCAGAATAATCTAATTTGGTTTCAGGATCTGAAGTTACCTGGATGTCACTAGGACAATTTATCACCCCCTTTGTGGAACCAAACTGCTTTGCATAAGATTTTGTAAATATATCTACATCCTGCTCTGTCTGAGAATAAATCTTAGAATATGCACATTTTATCAATTTGTATGTCTTTACTCCTACTACATCTTATGTATATATAAAATGGTTTCTTACTACGCTCAATATCTTTATATAAAATTTCTCCAAATATTTCTTGATTTTTTCTCGCACTGTTTAATTTGCCTGTATAGCTTGTTTATTTCAGTTTTTCAAAGTCATAGTTCACCGCTTTTTCATTTCTTGTATTTCCTCTCTCTCTCACCTTAAGTACATTGTTCTTATAGAAATATATCCCCCTAAAGTTGTGTGTCTAGATGCTGATTTTTTTTTTTTTTTGCATTCAAAGAAATTTTTCTTTCAAAACTTTATACATTCTTTCTGCAGTTTTTTTACATTGAACAGATCACTCCAATTGGTTTTACATAGTGGCAGTTTTGATTTCATATAATATGTTATTAATCTTCTGTGCACTGGTTTTGTTTTAAGTTTTGAAGAATGATCTTGCAACAATTAACCTTTATAATTATTATATTATGAACACAGCACAATAGTGTTAAAACATGACATGAAGTAACAGCAACTTCTTTAGGAATACAAAATGTCCAGTATCTCCTCTTCCCTGGTATTTTTTCTTGTTCCTGAACATACTTTCTAAACAATTTCTTTACTAATGTCGCTGAAAAAGTTATGTACTTACCATAATTTTCCATCTGTGCTGTCGATCTTCATTGATCCTTGACCTTTGGGACAGAGTCCCCAGCTATTTTAGGCCCTGGGTGGCCTTATGGAAGGATATTCCTGAGAACCATAGAGCCAAAGGATGCTCTTACCCTGGAGACCAGATCCAATTTGTTATGAGTGATAAAGGTATGTGGAGTGGCCCAAGTTGCTGCTGCGCATATTTCATCCATGGAAGACTTAGAATGGAAAACAGCTGACACAGCTATTGATCTCGTGGAATCTGCTCTCACAGGAGCAGGAAACTTGAGATTGTTGTTACTGTATACGAAAGTAATACAGTCTCTTAGCTATTCTGACACAGTAACTCTTTCAAAACTAAACTTTCCCAGAGTTGGACCAGAAAAGGATACAAATATCTGGTCCAATTTTCTAGATTCTTAAGTTCTGCTGAGGTAGAAATGTAATTGTCTGTGAACGTCTAGCAAATGCAAGCAATATTCACCTTTGCTGGAAAAACTAGGAGAGAAAATGTGAAAGTCAATAGTTTGATTATTGGATTCTGAGACCACTTTAGGAAGAAAGGAAGGGTTGGGTTCTTAGTGAAACTATATCCTTATGAAAAACTAACTATGGAGGTTTTGAACATAATGCTTGAATTTCAGATATTCTTCTGGCAGAAGTAATGGCTATCAGAAAAACAGTTTTCCATGAGAGAAATTTTAAGTGGCATGTCACTGCTGGTTCAAAGGGGGAAAAGCCAAAGAATGCAAAACCAAAGTCAGCTCTCAAGGAGCTACAGGGTCTTTAAACGGAGGTTTTAATCGCAAAATTCCTTTAAGGAGCACTGTACATAACCGGTGGGAAATTAGTGAATGGTCCTTGAAGCCATTGAGGAAATTAGAAATGGCAGCTAATTGGACCTTAATTGTGGAAGCAAAAGCTCCTTGATCAAAAAGTATGGCTAATTCGAAACTTTCTAAACCAGTGCAGAGAAGGGGTTGAGATCACTATTGCATGCCCAAATTGAAAACCTCTTCCACTTGCTAAGGTAGAGTTTCCTGGTGGATGGTCTATGGGAAGCATGTAGAATTTTTTGAACTGGGAAAGGTTTATTCTGACTGGCGACTAACATAATTGGAGGAACAAAGCTGTAAGCTTGAGATTTTGAAGGCTGGGGTGCACCAATCCCTGCAGGTGAGAATAGGCCTGTAACTGGGTCCAGAATCCATGGACGGTGAATTAGATGAGGCCATAGGAAGGGAACCAGACCTGTCAAGGCTAGAAGTGTGCAATGAAGATCTCCTTGCTTCTCAACCTGCTGGCTTTCTTCAAAAAGAGGAGAATGAGACGGAAGGGGGAAAAGGCATAGAGTAGACTCGAGTGCCAATTGAGAAGAAGACCATCTGTCAGGGACTCCCCTGACGGGAGATTTGGGCAAAGTAGCTGCTGCATTGGTTGTTCAAGGGTGATGCAAAGGGGTTGCAAAGCTAGCCCCAGCGACAAAAGCTCTCTTTCGTCACTCTAGGATTGAGAGACCACTCGTGAGGCAGGAGAATGCATCTGCTCAGTTTGTCTGCTATCATGTTTGAGCTCTATGGGATGTGCATTGCTATTAGAAAGCGGTTGACACAGGGTATAAGATTTGGTTCCACCTTGCTTGTTGATGTACCAGATCATTGACATGTTGTCTGACTGAATTGCAATCATTCCTAGAGGGACGACAGATTGAAAAGGCTTGCAACATTAAGAAGCACTGGCCTCATTTCCAGGACACTGACATGCAGGTTTGGCCTCTATCAGGAACTACATGCCTTGGACTGTTCTTCCCAGATAAAGCCCCCCCACCCCATCTGGGAGGTGTCCGTGTTCACTATGGGCTTGGGTTGAGGGGGAATGAAGGAACGGCCCAAAAGAATTTCCTCGGATTCCATCCACCAGGATAAGTTCTTCTTGCAGTGACTGGTGATAAGAATTGGGTACATCACTGGATGGGTTAGGATGGACAATTGGGATGCTAGAAGCCATTGTAGCAGCCACATGTGAAATCTCACTAGTGGAATGAAGGTAATGGTTGCTGCCATGGACACTAAAGCTGGAAAAACTAGAAGTGCAGGAGAGAATGGCTTGTACTTGGGATTTTATCTTCAGTAGCCTGTGAAGAGGAAGGGAAGCTAAACAAGAGATGTTAGTCAGATGGGCTCCTATGAACTCTCGATCTTGAGTGGGACTTAGCTGAGATTTTGCTTGATTCACTGTAATGCCCAGATGAGCAAATAGTTGCAGAATGAAGTCTGTTGTCTGAAGCAGATGCCTGGTGGGGGCAGTGATGAGCCAGTCGTCTAGATAAGGAAACACCCAGAATCCATGCAGTGTCAAGTGAGCTGTGTCTGCTGCCATACACTTGGAGAAAACCCTGGAGGCTGTGGTGAGACCAAAGGGCAGCACTCTGAATTCAAAAGGACTGGCTCCTAGCCAAAACCGGAGAAACCTTCTGGAACATTTGGTCCATTTTTATGTGGTAATACACGTCTTGAAGGTCTATAGAGCACATCCAATCATTTTCCTCTGGAAAGGGAAGTATAGACTGAACAATGACCATCCGGAATTTTGCTGGTGAACAAACGCATTCAGAAAGCTGAGATCTAAAATTACTCTCAAGTTCCCTGTCTTTTCTGGCACCAAAAAAAACCTTGCGTAAAACCAGGATCCTATCTGGTCTGGTGGGACTTCTTGGATGACTTTTTTTCTAGCAGCTTTTGAATCTTTAAGGCTGCTCGGTCCCTCTGGCTGGGTGGAACTTTGGGGAGTCTTTGTTTTGATCTCAGAAAAAGAGTGAAGGGACTATGGTAACCTGTGGCAATGATCTTCTGCACCCAAGCATCTGAAGTTATTTGTTGCTAGGCTGTTGACTGCAGAGAAAATCTTCCTCCCAACTGCTTCCAGAGGCAAGCAGCAATTGGGCCCCCTTTCAGGAGCGCTGGTAGGGTTGCCCAGAGAAAGAATCTCTGGAACATTGGTTTTGCGGGCCGCCTCTGCCGTAGATTCAGTGTTTTCCATTAGAGCTCCTCCCTCTGCCCCGAGGGGAGCCACCACCACGTGCATCCTGAAAAGGTCCTTGGGACTTTTTGAAACACATCTTTTTGCTTCTCTGATTCCTTGAGTAGGACAGCTGGAGAGCAGAAAAATGTATGACCACTGAAGATAGGGTTTTTCCATCCATCTCACACCATGCTAGTTTCTTTGACTTTGGGGCCAAATAAACACGATCTGTCAAAGGGAGCACTGATGAAGAAAGACAAATGGCTTCGCAAACTCACACAAGTGCATCCAGGTGTGACGCCTTATGGCAACGCCTGAATCCGCTGCCCTCATCGCCGCTTTGGCTTCATGTGCAATGAGCCTCATGGATGAGTTAGAAATAGACTCTAGGGTGGCTAGCTGGGAGGTGACTTTACTGTGTACTTCCTTAGACACAGCTCCTGCAAGGGTATCGGACAACTCCTTGATCAGATCCCTCTGCAGCCTATTGAAATGTGCCATAAAATTCAAAGACCTTAAGGCGAAGGTCAATGATGCGTACACCCGCTTTCCAAATCTATCCATCATCCTAGACTCTCAGTTAGGGGGATGAATAGTGGGACGGCGAGTTCCTTTTTGGTGGTCGCAGCCAACAGCATAGCATCTACTGCTAAACCCCTAGCTTAATGCTGGTGGTCTTCAGGAGCTGGCAGTACTTGGTCTGGTCTCCAGGGGATCGATTAGCTCTATGGATTCAGGGGCCTTCCATGCCCCCTGCGCAATCAATTTAATAAGAACGTCAGTGGAAGAGGTCACCCAAGAAGTAGTTGGGTGAGTACCAACAGCTTGCAAGTACATGGATTCCTCAGAGGTCAGGTCTTTGGGCTACCAGCTACCCCTCAGTTTGAGGATCTCTAAAATGGCTCTGAAGGCAACGTCTTCCAGGGGTGACTGGGGGGAACCCTCCCCTTCATCGAAGTCCATGTCTTCTGCAACAGATTCCACCGGGGAATCCAAGTGCTTCCTCCTACACGTCGTCCTCTGGGATGGCTCCTCAGTGGGGATCTCTGAGGAGGACTCTGAAGAAGAGGGGCCCCGCACAACGGTAACTTGCAGCTTTGATGCCCACTGCCTGGGCGTGCAGGACAGTGGCAGCTCTGTGCAAGGAGGAGTCTGTGAATAAAACTCTGACACAGAAGGAGCCAGCTGAGTGCCTGCAGAGGTCAACGCCTTTTCCATTACCTGGAAGGCAGGCCCCCTTGAAGAGGGGTGGGATCCTGGAACCAAGGACAACCTCGGAACCGAGGTTACACCTAGCTCTGAGAGACCCACCTCCAAAGCAGGAGCCGAGGAAGATTCCACAGCTGCCAAGGTTCCCAGAGTTAAGGACAACTCCAAATAAAAATCTGGAGCCTGTCTGAAACCCTTGGACCCAACAGTGGAGCTATGGTCCCGGGAGACCACCGGTTCAAAAAAAGCCGACGGGGTTGTCTGTTCCGAAAGTCTTAGGACCTTGGCCTTCAGTTCTGTAGAAGTGGAGGGGGTGGAAAGCTTATGTTTTTTAGCTACCGATGCCAAAGAAAAAGTCAGCACCGAGTGACTTTTCTTCATACCAAAGTCCCTTTTAGAGGGAGATGAATCAGTCTTGGATAAAGTTTCTTTGAAGGAAGACTCAATTAGCCTTTTTAATTATCAACTATGGTAAAAGAACGCTACCTAAAGAGGTAGATTAGAAAAAATAGAGGGAGGGGTAGTACCAACGATAATAGAGACAAAATACCATAAGACAAGGAAAATAGAAATGCGTGTGTATATATATATATATATATATATATATATATATATATATATATATATATATATATATATATATATATATATATATATATATCTTAGCTCGAGAGCTTTTGGCTGGCGGGAGCTGTATAATGGCTGAGCCAGTTCTGAAGAAAGGAAAAGAGTATCCAAAGGTCAAGGATAAATAAAGATTAACAAGACAACATCAGATTCAATATTATTTCAGTCTGTTTCTGGTAAATTTAAATCTCCAGCCACCATTATTCTTCCTTCTTGTGTTTCATGCAAGAAATGTATGAATTCCTCTAGTTCATAAGCACTTGAATTCGGTGGTCTGTACACTCCAACAATTGTTATATGTTCTAGGGATGTTTTTATTGTCATAGTTACACAATCTACTGTAATGGTGTTATCACTGAACATGTAATAATCACGTCTCATAAGAATCTTTAATCCCCATCATAACACCTCCACCAGATTTTTTGTTAGCATGTCTACCACAGTAAAAACACTTACACCCTGATAAAACTGGTTTCCAGTCATTGTTTTCTAACCATGTTTCACAGACATCAACCTTGTGGGAATGTATCAAATTTTCCATTAAAAAGACATCACTATTAATGCTCCTAGCATTAACAACCATCACAGATGCATCAAATGTTACTATCTGTGAAATGCTGAATTTTTAACCTGGCAAAAATCCTGCCTTGTGTTTGTCAAATATTGCAAAATATCTGCTGCAAAAATTCTCTTCCTAGATCTTAATAAGTGCACACCAGCTTCTGTAAACACGTGTACCCAAAATTAAGACTCAGATGCTCTACACATTTCCATTTTTTTTAAAACGGAACATTTTTTATATAGATGTTTACCCAAAAAATCTTTTCATTCATGGTGACTTGACTCTCCTTTCTAAATGCAATTTGTGAAAAATACGTCCCAACACCCGTACATGCTATGCTACCTAAGAGGGCTGTAGGTTCCCCTACTATCAGAGTCCTTGTGGATGAAATCATTTATACCAACATGAATAAAAACAGATCCATAATTCCTAACATTACGGCATTCTAAAGCCTTTCTCATAACCCATTAATTAATTAAACAATCAACCTTCATTTGAATTCATTGCACATCACACAAATTTAAAAAGAAAAACACCTGAACAAATGACTCTAGCAACTGTTTTAATAAAACACATCAAATATTTACTATTCTAAACTAAATAGTATATCTGACTCCTCCATTTTATAATAATAAATAAATTTAATGCTTTAACCTTTTTTTTTTTTTTTTCAAGTATACCTTAAAGTTTTCTTTGTCATTAAGTCCAGGGGGACGACTAGAATTTAATTTTAAAATCCAACAGTATTCTTTCCATTTTAACACATCTTCAGCTGTAAACTTATTAAAATTAAGAACTTTATGTAATACCATAAATTTTGGACTGCCTAAACAATTTGTATTTTTGTAATGCCTACCCCCATGCATTAGTAGTTTCTTTCTTCTGTATTGCATATAAATGTTCCCTAATTCCTTTATGTAATTCTCTGGTAAAATGAAGAACGCTATGAGCACACTGATAAGTCTACTACAAATTTCATTCTACAAATGTTTTCACTTAATATATGCAATTTAACATTATTAATACTTATTTCTGTATTCCCCTTATATATAAACCTATAATGTTCACAGTTAAGGCATCTAACCACAACTTCTTTTGTATCATTCATATATTTGATTTTATCTTGGAAGATACCTTTAAAGTTTTTTCCTTTTTTATTTATAAAAATAGGCTCATCTCCCACTATTTCATTAATTTCAGGAAAACTACCCATAATATTCCAATAATTCTTATATAGTCTTAATTTCACCTACATCTACAGAATACGGTACTACAATACCCAATTCATATTTATTCTTTTGACTCTTACATTCCAAGGGGACATTATTTTCTACATTATCATAGTTGTTAACATTTCCCCTGCTTCTAGTAGTTTCAATTAATTTTTCCAAGACCATTTCCTTTGGGTAGCCCCCAACTATAAACTTTTCACATAACAGTTTACTTTCTTCCTGAAATTTAACATTAGTATCCGTTAGATCACTCACCCTCCCTCCTTAACTGTCCTTTCACAATATTGTCTTTGACATAACCAGGGTGCATACTATCATGCCTGAGGTACGCATTATTCTGAACATTTTTCTTGTATATTTTAGTACTAAGTTTGTTACCTTGTTTATAAACTTCTACATCCAAAAAACATATAGTATTGCAGTCATATTTCCATGTAAAACTTAAATAATCACATGTACTGTTAATATCATTCAAAAAAACAATTGTTTGTTTGTTTATGTCTTTCGGCTTTTCCCGGTTAGAGGTCGCCACAGCGGAACTCCGGTACGCTAATGATTGGCAGTAGATTTTTACGTGCTGGCTTGCCGGGCCTAACGTACAACCTTCAATGAAGGAATGCCCATTTACGCATATCGCCACACAGAAGACGCTCTGAGAATCGAACGGGCAACGTCTAACTGTGAGGTGACAACGCTACCGCACCACCACCGCAGTATATCATTCATTCAAAAAACAATGAAGTTAATTAATTTCACCCCTCCAGATAAAAAAAATGTAGTCAATAAATCAACCATAACATAACACATAGTTAAAATATGTATTGAATTTAATGTATAACTTTTCCCGTGTATTCATGAAAAGACTGGCGCAGCTAGGGGCCACTGCTGCACCCATAGCCATGCCATTTGTTTATTGATAAAATGTGCCATTGAATTAAAAAAAATAAGATAAAATAATATCTAATATTTCTATAATAATAGAAATGTCTTCATTTGTATAACATTGGGATTCTACAAGTTCCTTACTCACATAGTCCATTCCTATGTTGTTAGGTATAAAAGTATATAAAGGAATTAACATCCATAGTCACTAAGTAACCACCTTGCTCCACTTCTATTCTTTTCACACAATTAGCAAAAGTATCTCTAATATATGAGTCACCAGCTTGTACTACTTTTTGCAATTTTTTTATCTATATAAATAGCCATTGCCTCTGTTTTACATCCTACACATGCAACAATTGGCTTTAAGGGAGGACAGTCCAAATTTTTATGTACTTTGGGCAAGCCGAATATTTTGCTAATATTTGGATTTGCTTTTACAAAAAAACTTGCTTCACTAACAGAAATTCTCCCTTCACATAACCATTCTTCTATCATAGACTCAATAAATTTTAATATAGCAAAAAGGATTTGGAAAGGACTTTATGCAGATTACACTAGTGTCATAAGTTATGAACGCAGCTCACTATGTCGAGTACACAGTACCCTGAGTTGTAAGTAATTCACAAGAAGTTAGTCACGTAGTATATATGATACAGACAGAAAAAGCTGTCAGTGTTAAGCGATATATCCAGATAGTTCACACACAGCTATTCAGCTCGAATTTCCGCTATTGTAAATACAATTAGCAGTGTACAGTACCTTGAGTTGTGAGTAATTCACAGAAAAAAATCGGTCGCGTAGTAAAAAGTTACCGACAGGTCCAACTGTCAGTATTTAACCATATATCCAAGAGTTTCACACCCAGCTTTTCAGCTCAAGAATCCACTTTCGAAAATACTGTTTTACGTTAAACACGGTACCAATATTAACTTGCAATTCAAACTAGTATTCCCACCAAACAATGCTTGTACTGTGCAGTTTAAATCATCAAGCGTAATGCGGGTAAAATACTTTATTTAAACAAACAAGGCAAGCGCTTTCAACTAGGTCTTCATCAGGCCAAACAGTTTTACTTACAATTAGCTTCCTTATATAGGTACTGCAATAGTGATGTCATTTCCTGATGTGAATTCTTTAAGAAACATACTTGATTTATAAATACAATTAAACTGAACAAATCCAAATGTTTCATCATCCTTTATACAATACAGATGTAATTTGCGTATGCTTTAGTTATGTCAGTTTTTTGGCTTCATATCGTAATTTGCCACATTTTGTATCAGAACTATCGTTCAGATTATAGATATCTAACATATATGATGTATATTACGATACACGAACTTTCTGCTGTATTATAAACCTATTACTTGTGTAAGGACTTTATTTGGTAAAATGTCCGTAACTCAACAAGCATATGCATTTCGGCATGTGTGTGTGTGCGCAACTAATACCTTCATTAAAAATATTTAAAAATGTATGTATTACAATATTTAACGCCAGATCTCTTATATTTAGCACCAGATCTCTTATATTTAGATATATTTAATACCTGGTACAAAGTTAATATTAAGAGTTGGCTGTACAGCCTATCAACTATTCGCTACTTTAAAATGGATAAAAATAAATACAAATGAATGTTTCTAACTTTAAACTAAATAAAGACTTATTACCATGAGAACAGTTAATAAACAGTGCATATGTGTGTATGTAAATAATGCAGTTAACGGAACAACTTAGAGAAACTAACTATTGAAACATAACACATTAACACGTGCTTGTATATGTAAAGTTAATAATATAGTATGCATATAGTCGATTTTCAGTACCACAATACTTATTCACAAGGCTCTTATTTGGGTTGTGCGTGGTATTTAACTGTATAAATAAAAATATATATAAAAAATATATAAGTATATAAAAAATTCTATATATAAAAATACCTCAAAATATACTGAGTTAGATAAACCATAAAAGTTTCATATTATATACTAGTTGTGTATATAAAAAATGTATATATAATATGATTATTAATTAATGCATAACTGGAATCTTATGCAGCAATACAATTAAAAATTCAATTAAAAGTCATGTAAGGATAATACATTATACAAGATAACAAACAAAGAGGGTGAATGTGCCTTAATTTTATATAGACAACATAATATAGTAAAATGAAATACTTCTATACGTACAAAAAACACATTGCATTAATATATACTTTTAATTATAAATATGTAATTAGATAAATAGATAAATAATTATATATTTGCATACATGTATGTTGTATATGCACATATACACACTCACACAATCATAATTGCATACGTGCATATATGAATCTACATTATGTTAGAAATATGTTTTTTTATATTGGTAGTTATGGTGATATATATTGTACGCGAAGGCAAACATATAATATTAACAGAGTCATGAATATATTAACCTGTATGAATTTTAGAAATCTTAATGCCAAGCTATTATTTAATAGATATCCATTACAAAGAACTAACTCGTAGTTCAATAGAGTAAATTTCAAGTTTAATATAAAAAAAAAATAAACTATGTTGAATAGATGAGACTACTAATGAGATGTCTCTACATCTTATTATAAGTAATAAATCCAAATTCTATAAGCTGTGAAATGGTCATACTAAAATATGGATCTGGGTGAAAGGGTTATCTCTTTAGCTTTTTAGCTTTTAAAGCAGGTTTGATAGAAACCCTATCATTCAAGCCCGGGATACGATCCGCCCTCAACCTGATAATCCACTTTGCTTCTTTTTGCTCTGTTTTATTGAACACATCTCCTCCTCTGATATTTATCAGGTTGGTGTCAATGACTTGAAATATAAAACTGTGTTCAACTGAAGTACTACTTACATGTTTTGATAGGGCATTTTTCTGTGAGGATATCCTAATGTGATAGAGATGTTCTCTGATCCTATCCCTCAACCTGCGGTCTGTTTTGCCGACATAATATGCGGCACAGTAGGTACATGTGGCAAGATATATCACGTGCTCAGTGTCACATGTGGCTTTAACAAAAAATGTAAACTTCTGTGAGGTTACCGGATGTGTGAAAGTGTTAGTAATCTTAATATAATCACAATATTTACATTTATTACATCTGTCGGTGCCAACGTGATCAATACACTCATCTCTACCATTCACTCTGCCAGGTCCACACAACATCCTGTACATATTGAGCTTATTCTTGTAGGTGAAATGAGGTGAATTTTCTATTAAAGCAGATATATTGGGATCAGTAAGCAGTATATCCCAATGTTTATTATTTATGCTTCTAATTTCTTTTATGTCTTGTGTATAATACAATGGAATCCTGACCCTATTGTCTATATTGTCTGAGGGAGTTGTACCTTCTACTACAATATTACTTTCTGAAAAATATGGTGAAGCTTTCTCCTTCCTTAGATTCTCAATGTCAGATATATTTGCATTGATTTCTTCTATTCCATATGACCGATTTAAGAATTTTTGTACCAATCCATCCATTTCTGTCTGAAACCCTTGTTGGTCAGAGCTCAATCTAGATATCCTCATGGCTTGACCCTTAATAATATTATTAAATATATGATTGGGATGCATACTACTACGCTGTAGGTATGTGTTTCTATAACAATCTTTTCTATAAATGCCTGTATTTAGTAAACCATTAGGCAAGCTTTGCACAAATACATCCAGGTATGCAATACAGTCATGATTCTTAATCATGGTAAATTTCAAATACTCAGTTGTGTTCATATCTTGATATAATTCTGTAAGTTTTGAATCTTCAGCTTTCCAAATGAGGAAGAGATAGTCTACAAAATGTGTGTAGAACAAGACATTCTCTTTGAATTTACACATTTTAAACAAATTTTCTGTTTCCCAATCAGCCATAACAAGGTTGGCGTAGCTATTGGCACATGACGTGCCCATAGCCACGCCATCCCGTTGTACATATAGCTGATTGTCAAAAGTGAACACATTATTAGAAAGAACTATTTCTATTAGTTGGCAAATTACTTCTATTTTACTGTCTGTGTATGTGCCATCTCTCTTTAAGCATCTTGTGATACTTAATATCCCTTCATTGTTTGGGATGATAGTGAAGAGAGACTGGACATCTAGAGTAACTAGAATATCTCTACCTTGCTTATAAGTTGTAAACGTATTCTCATATAATTGGGTCAAAAAATGCTTGGTATCTTTCAATATATGATTAAATTTATTCACAATAGGTCTTAAGAGGTATTCCAGATACAAAGAAATAGGTTCCGTGATCCACCCCCGTCCAGCTACTATTGGTATCATAGGGGGATCTATTTCATGTTTGTGGATTTTCGGTATTCCTTGTATACAAGGGATGGTCGGATGTTCCACATAGAAGTATCTGTATAATTCTTCATTAATTTTTCCTTCACACAACATAGCTTGTAGTATGCTTTCAACATTCATACATATATTATTCACTGTATGCCTAGTTATTTTTTGATAGAATTTATCATCACTTAACATGGTATTCATACTAGCTACATATTTTTTCATATCCATAATAACTGTAGGTCCACCCTTATCTGCTGGTCTAATCATAATATTTTTATCTTCTCTCAGTGTTCTTAACGCTCTTCTTTCTCTGGGTCTAAGGTTACCATGCCATTTTCTTTCCTTATTAATGTTTTCATTATTATGTAAATCCTGTTCAACTAATTTAGTGAATGCATCAATAAGGGGATGTAATGTAGGAATATATGTAGAGGGTTTTTTAAATTTATGCCCATCACATACTGAATTTCCCAAATCAAGTTTTATCTGTAGATTTCGTGTAAAAAATTTTAAATCCATCACATTATCTGAAATATCACTTCTATTCGAGGGAATAAAAGTGAGTCCCTTCTCTAAAACATAGATTTCATCCTTAGTTAGGTCCCTACTGGAAATATTCCATATCAGGGATTCTTGCCTCCATGCCACATCTTCTTTAAAGTGGGGCCTACCTGATTGGACTCTGCTGTACGTTTCTTCTGACGTCCTCTGCTTAGAGCGGTTCCTTGTTCCTCCTCCTCTCCAATGATCCACTATGGGGAAAGGGGCTGTTCGATAATTATCAGAAGTCTCTATGTGTGCTGGATTATCTATGTTTGTCATATTGGTTATATTAGGTTGATTAGTGTTATTGACATCTATATGCTCACATATATCAACTCTTGTATTGGCGTCCTCATATACAGAGATGTCATGTATTGTTGCTACTGGAGAAGCAAGATTTTCATTATTGGCTTCACTATGTATTAATGCTCTAGTTACTACTACATTTCTTTTCTCTGTTATCTGTTTATTATTTTTATTCTTAACTGCAGCGTACCCATTTGTGTTAGTATCAGGCTTAGCAGCATCTATATCATTTGCCTTATTATTACTATAGTTATCTCTATTATTTTTGCCTAGGTTATCAACCCTAGGCCAAGTGAACACATTCCCCCTCCTAAAATCTTCAGTATCTCTCAATTTTTTCTTGTTTTTGTAACAATAACTTGTTCTCATATACAAATACATTGTCTAATAGCTTTTCAATAAGTACATTCAAAATCTGATTAGGATAAACATCATACATATGCAACTGTTGCTTATTTATTCGTTCCCTAAGGGAATTTTCAATTGGCAAAAAGTAGTTATTAAGTAATTCCATATATCTATAGCTTGTGTCCAAGTTAACCTGTTGCCACATGCTTAGCAAATCAGGGTAAATAGTACCTGTAAGTGGGCATCTTCAATACCCGAAGACCCCTAGGAACAATTCTGCGTTTTATACACACTTCAAAATGCTGTCTCTGCAGTTGTAATCTTTTCAGTTTGAAAAATCCATTTCCATCTCATGAAGGAGGGTTGTTAGACCCTGATATTCATTCTCCGAACAACCATCTGTCAATGAATTAACAGCAACTTCATAGGTTAGAAGTTGCTTTGTTTCACCAGTAATTGCTTTTTCAAAACGACTTCTGCTTATACGCTGAACATCAGGTTTATATGGAAGTTCCACCATTCCATCATTAGCACTAATATCTGCCATCTGTGGTGTTTGTAAAGAGTTATGAGTAAATATAAATCCAAAAAAGTTTATAAACAATACACCACTAGTCCCTTCAAATACAAGTAGGTATAATATAGCAAAAAGGATTTGGAAAGGACTTTATGCAGATTACACTAGTGTCATAAGTTATGAAAGCAGCTCACTATGTCGAGTACACAGTACCTTGACTTGTAAATAATTCACAAGAAGTTAGTCACGTAGTATATATGATACCGACAGAAAAAGCTGTCAGTGTTAAGCGATATATCCAGATAGTTCACACACAGCTATTCAGCTTGAATTTCCGCTATTGTAAATACAATTAGCAGTGTACAGTACCTTGAGTTGTGAGTAATTCACAGAAAAAAATCGGTCGCGTAGTAAAAAGTTACCGACAGGTCCAACTGTCAGTATTTAACCATATATCCAAGAGTTTCATACCCAGCTTTTCAGCTCAAGAATCCACTTTCGAAAATACTGTTTTACGTTAAACACGGTACCAATATTAACTTGCAATTCAAACTGGTATTCCCGCCAAACAATGCTTGTACTGTACAGTTTAAATCATCAAGCGTAAGGCGGGTAAAATACTTTATTTAAACAAACAAGGCAAGCGCTTTCAACTAGGTCTTCATCAGGCCAAACAGTTTTACTTACGATTAGCTTCCTTATATAGGTACTGCAATAGTGATGTCATTTCCTGATGTGAATTCTTTAAGAAACATACTTGATTTATAAATACAATTAAAAATACAATTAAACTGAACAAATCCAAATGTTTCATCATCCTTTATACAATACAGATGTAATTTGCGTATGCTTTAGTTATGTCAGTTTTTTGGCTTCATATCGTAATTTGCCACATTTTGTATCAGAACTATTGTTCAGATTATAGATATCTAACATATACGATGTATATTACGATACACGAACTTTCTGCTGTATTATAAACCTATTACTTTGTAAGGACTTTATTTGGTAAAATGTCTGTAACTCAACAAGCATATGCATTTCGGCATGTGGGTGTGTGCGCAACTAATACCACTTGAATTCGGTGGTCTGTACACTCCAACAATTGTTATGTTCTAGGGATGTTTTTATTGTCATAGTTACACAATCTACTGTAATGGTGTTATCACTGAACATGTAATAATCACAGGTCTCATAAGAATCTTTAATCCCCATCATAACACCTCCACCAGATTTTTTGTTAGCATGTCTACCACAGTAAAACACTTACACCCTGATAAAACTGGTTTCCAGTCATTGTTTTCTAACCATGTTTCATAGACATCAACCTTGTGGGAATGTATCAAATTTTCCATTAAAAAGACATCACTATTAATGCTCCTAGCATTAACAACCATCACAGATGCATCAAATGTTACTATCTGTGAACTGCTGAATTTTTAACCTGGCAAAAATCCTGCCTTGTGTTTGTCAAATATTGCAAAATATCTGCTGCAAAAATTCTCTTCCTAGATCTTAATAAGTGCACACCAGCTTCTGTAAACACGTGTACCCAAAATTAAGACTCAGATGCTCTACACATTTCCATTTTTTTTAAAACTTAACATTTTTTATACAGATGTTTACCCAAAAAATCTTTTCATTCATGGTGACTTGACTCTCCTTTCTAAATGTAATTTGTGAAAAATACGTCCCAACACCCGTACATGCTATGCTACCTAAGAGGGCTGTAGGTTCCCCTACTATCAGAGTCCTTGTGGATGAAATCATTTATACCAACATGAATAAAAACAGATCCATAATTCCTAACATTACGGCATTCTAAAGCCTTTCTCATAACCCATTAATTAATTAAACAATCAACCTTCATTTGAATTCATTGCACATCACACAAATTTAAAAAGAAAAACACCTGAACAAATGACTCGAGCAACTGTTTTAATAAAACTCATCAAATATTTACTATTCTAAACTAAATAGTATATCTGACTCCTCCATTTTATAATAAATAAATTTAATGCTTTAACCTTTTTTTTTTTTTTCTCAAGTATACCTTAAAGTTTTCTTTGTCATTAAGTCCAGGGGGACGACTAGAATTTAATTTTAAAATCCAACAGTATTCTTTCCATTTTAACACATCTTCAGCTGTAAACTTATTAAAATTAAGAACTTTATGTAATACCATAAATTTTGGACTGCCTAAACAATTTGTATTTTTGTAATGCCTACCCCCATGCATTAGTAGTTTCTTTCTTCTGTACTGCATATAAAGGTTCCCTAATTCTTTTATGTAATTCTCTGGTAAAATGAAGAACACTGTGAGCACACTAAGTCTACTACAAATTTCATTCTACAAATGTTTTCACTTAATATATGCAATTTAACATTATTAATACTTATTTCTGTATTCCCCTTATATATAAACCTATAATGTTCACAGTTAAGGCATCTAACCACAACTTCTTTTGTATCATTCATATATTTGATTTTATCTTGGAAGATACCTTTAAAGTTTTTTCCTTTTTTATTTATAAAAATAGGCTCATCTCCCACTATTTCATTAATTTCAGGAAAACTACCCATAATATTCCAATAATTCTTATATAGTCTTTTAATTTCACCTACATCTACAGAATACGGTACTACAATACCCAATTCATATTTATTCTTTTGACTCTTACATTCCAAGGGGACATTATTTTCTACATTATCATAGTTGTTAACATTTCCTCTGCTTCTAGTAGTTTCAATTAATTTTTCCAAGACCATTTCCTTTGGGTAGCCCCTAACTATAAACTGTTCACATAACAGTTTACTTTCTTCCTGAAATTTAACATTATTATCCGTTAGATCACTCACCCTCCCTCCTTAACTGTCCTTTCACAATATTGTCTTTGACATAACCAGGGTGCATACTATCATGCCTGAGGTACGCATTATTCTGAACATTTTTCTTGTATATTTTAGTACTAAGTTTGTTACCTTGTTTATAAACCTCTACATCCAAAAAAACATATAGTATTGCAGTCATATTTCCATGTAAAACTTAAATAATCACATGTACTGTTAATATCATTCAAAAAACAATTGTTTGTTTGTTTATGTCTTTCGGCTTTTCCCGGTTAGAGGTCGCCACAGCGGAACTCCGGTACGCTAATAATTGGCAGTAGATTTTTATGTGCTGGCTTGCCGGGCCTAACGTACAACCTTCAATGAAGGAACGCCCATTTACGCATATCGCCACACAGAAGACACTCTGAGAATCGAACGGGCAACGTCTGTGAGGCGACAATGCTACCGCAGCACCACCACCGCAGTATATCATTCATTCAAAAAACAATGAAGTTAATTAATTTCCCCCCTCCAGATAAAAAAAATGTAGTCAATAAATCAACCATAACATAACACATAGTTAAAATATGTATTGAATTTAATGTATAACTTTTCCCATGTATTCATGAAAAGACTGGCGCAGCTAGGGGCCACTGCTGCACCCATAGCCATGCCATTTGTTTATTGATAAAATGTGCCATTGAATTAAAAAAAATAAGATAAAATAATATCGAATATTTCTATAATAATAGAAATGTCTTCATTTGTATAACATTGGGATTCTACAAGTTCCTTACTCACATAGTCCATTCCTATGTTGTTAGGTATAAAAGTATATAAAGGAATTAACATCCATAGTCACTAAGTAACCACCTTGCTCCACTTCTATTCTTTTCACACAATTAGCAAAAGCAAAAGTATCTCTAATATATGAGTCACCAGCTTGTACTAATTTTTGCAATTTTTTTATCTATATAAATAGCCATTGCCTCTGTTTTACATCGTACACGTGCAACAATTGGCCTTAAGGGAGGACAGTCCAAATTTTTATGTACTTTGGGCAAGCCGAATATTTTGCTAATATTTGGATTTGCTTTTACAAAAAAACTTGCTTCACTAACAGAAATTCTCCCTTCACGTAACCATTCTTCTATCATAGACTCAATAAATTTTAAGACCATGTTATTTTATCTAAATTAACCCTTTTATAGTAGTATGTATCCTGTAAAATAACAGAAATAGCACATAAGTAAGCAATTTTATCAAAAAGCACAACAGCGTTAACCTTTGTCAGCTTTTAATAATACATTACTTGCATCGTTATATAAATCATTCATTACTTTTCTTTCATCATATGACGTTATAATATTTTGTAACAGGTTTATTTAATAAAAGATCCCTTAGCTGTTTTTCCATCACATTTTGACATGCCTCCAATTCTGGCCTTAACAGAGGGTTAAAAAACCTCGGCTTTTTAAATGCTGTAGATGCCATAACATTTCCACTACTACTTTCATTGCTAAACATAGCCGCGGTAGTGGTGCTGTGGTAGCGTTGTCGCCTCACAGTAAGACGCTGTCCGGTTCGATTCTCAGTTAGAGCGTCTTCTGCGTGGAGACATGCGTGAATGGGCGTACCTTCGTAGAAGGTTGTGCATCAGGGCTGGTAACTCAGCACGTAAAAATCCACTACCAAACATTAGCTGACCCTAACTGGGATAAGCCAAAAGACACAACAACAACTTTCATTGCTAAACATACATTTCAAATTTAGCCTTCTGACAAAATCTCTTAAGTTGTTTAAAGTCTCACAAACATGTGCTCTTGAAGCCGGTATGAATGTCCAACCTCTGCTTAAAACAGAGATCTCATAGTGCCCTAAACATCTCTGACAAATTCACAATTTTAAAATCTCTTTCAGAAAAAATACCTTTATTTAGTAGTGGTTTTTCTTTTTCTTCCACGATGTATTCTTTTGAGAGGCTTTTCTCTTTTTCGGTTTGTTTCCCTTCGCTGGTCCCTTGGTTACTTGAGCCCACGATCTCTTTCCCGTACCTGGATCTTGATAGACATTTACACCCTGAAAAGGGTGCTGGTTATTTGTAGTATTGCATCAACTGTTACAATGTTGCCACTTGCATCAACAGAAACATTTTCAGTAGTTTGTCTCTCTCTCTCCTTAGCCACATGCTCTGGCCTTTTCGTTTGAACTTCTGACCCTGCAGTTGTTTCCTTTGTATTTAAGCTGTCCGTTGTAACATAAAATGTGTAAGCCACACTCCGCTCGTACTCAAGACGATCCCGCTCATATTTCTTAAGCTTCCTCTGCTTAAGAATATAATTTTCCTTATCTGTCTTGTATCAGACAGATTTTAGTCTCAAAATTCTCACTTGTAGCACCTTTTTTAAGCGAGAAATATTTTTCTTTAATTTCCTCATCAAGTTCGTGGATTTTCTGCTTGTAACAGTCTACCAGCATATTCCTATAGTCAATGCCTGTTCTTTGATTTGACTCCACCCATTTCTCAATGAGCTCTTTCAGTAGGTTGTTTCCTACCGGCATTTTATTAACTCTTAAACCTCTTGGCACTCTTCTGGCCGAGATACTACTTTCAAAAACATTACATTCCATTGTAACCTTTTCAGTTTAATCATAGACTTCTCTAAATCTGAAAGGCGTTCAGTGAGATTAATGCTGGTAGACTGGATAACATTAAAGTTACTCACATTGTCCACAAATGGATTAATAGGCGCAGCAAGACAGCCTTTTAGTAGTTCATCTCGCATTGTGCAAAAAACAGGTTGCAAAGTCACTGAAGCATTGGCTTTATTAGGCAAAATTGTATTAACAGTCTTATTCTTAGTTCCACTCAGATTTCCTTCCTTATTCGACATGAATGAACTATTCGGTGTGTCATGGAGCATAAAGTAAAAGTATAGTGAAGTGGTGCAGGAGTACAAGCGGGGGGAGAATAGTTTTATTTCCTTCTAGTTCTCTGCGCATACTAGATAGCATGTATATATAGAAGTAATTTAACAGTGTGTGTGTGGCACAGATGACCTGAACTGTTCCTAATTTTTGTGTAGTCTGATTTTGATTCATTTTGGTGTGCTTTTTTACTGCAAATTAATGAGGACTGTAGTCATTAAATAATGACCTAGATTTCAGTTTCAGATGTAACAGCCTTCAAAAAAGCATGTTAATGCAAAGCTTGGTACTCAAGCAGCTATATTTAAGTATAAAAGACAATAGCTTCCCCTATTTTGGTCCTTTGATTCCATTTTTTTTTTGCTACCTGCTTGATTCTTGACCCAACAGGTTGACAGATACGTGAAGGGGATGTAATGGACTGCACAATGTATTCTGACAGTGGTAAGCCGAGATAAATTCCCGAGTTGCAATTATGCATATCTTTATGCATTCATTTACTTGATTACAATAAAACCTCTGAGGTGTGCAGTCAGTCATACAAGTGTCTGCAGCTGACTGATAGTCACGTGTGTGTAGTAGCACAGATATTCTAAACTGTCCGGGATTTTTGCAGAATGTTCTGATTTTCCCTCATACTTTGGTCTGTTCTTTGTAATACTTATGGTTCCTCTGGCAAGTCAATGGAGACTGCAGTCACTAAATAATGACAGACATTTGAATTTCAGACATGAGCTTTAGAAAAAGCAGATTAAATCAAACCATGTTATTCTAGCAACTTTCTAAGCATATAGAGGCAATATCTGTCCCTGGTTTTGGTCCTATGTCCCCCTATATTTTTTTTACTTTTCTCATTCATTTTTGAGCTATGAGGCTAAAAGGTATATGGCAGGGGTTGCAGTGGCTTGAACAATGTATTCTGACAATAGTGGTCCAAGAAGTTGCACTCCTGAATGGCAGTTATTTACGCATTTATTCATTTGATTGCAAACGTCTCCACTGAACACTCACAATCGTATCAGTAGCTGTAATGGATGGTCAACATCTGTGCACACATGTGGTGTTTACACATAATACAAGAATGTTTGGGGGACATGTATGTTCTCAATAGTCCATGATGGAATGGAATCTCTCAGATTGAATATAGTCATTAAATACTGAAAGATATTTGAGATTCAGACTTAAAAGCCTTCAGAAAAAGCATGTCAATGCAAAGCCTGTTATCCTAATAATTTTCTAATTATGTAATATTTGCCCCTCATTTCGGCCTTTCACCCCCCTTTTTTATAGCTTTCTAACAGACCACACAGGAATGTATGCATTTATTCATTCATTTTTCACAATCAAACTTCTGAGCTGCACAGTCTCAGTTGTTGTTTGTTTTTTTGGCTTTTTCCCGGTAAGGGGTCGACTCAGCGGAACTCTGGTCAGCTGATTGGCAGTAGATTTTTACGAAACGCAGAGGTGCCAGCTCGACACCCAACCTTCAACGAAGGCACGTATAATTGATAGCCACGTTTGTGTGATACATGTAATGAGTTTCAAAGTTAGCAGCCTTCAAAAAAGGCACATTAATGTAAAGCCTGTTATTCTACCAAGTTTCTTTAGTATATAAAGGAAATAGCTGTCCCTGATTTTGGCGCTTAGTCCACCATTATTTATTTAGTGTTTGCCTTGATTTTTGAGCTAAGAGGTTGACGTGTGTGTGTGTGTGTGTGTGTGTGTGTGTGTGTGTGTGTGTGTGTGTGTGTGTGTGTGTATGTGTGTGGGGGGGTATAAATTACATTGCACACTATATTCGGACAGCAGTGAGTTGAGAAAATAAATAAATAAATTCCTATATGATAGTTATTTATGCATTTACTTATTCGTTTAATTGCAATCCAACATCTGAGGTGTACAGTCACAGTCATGCAAGTTGGTATAATTGATGGCTGTGTGCACACACACACACACACACACACACACACACATATATATATATATATATATATATATATATACATACACACACAAACATATATACACACACACAGCTGAAATTACAGGCTACAGTTGTCAATTTTTTATTCTACTACTTTCTGATATCCAAGGTGTATGCAGTCATTAATGCAGGTTTTATTTGCAGGGTACAGGGGGTGCCTGTGTTTGAAAATGACTGACTGTTATTATTGGTTCAAGTTAAGCAGTCATTATTCTGGTTTTACAGTAGGAGTGTGCATTTGTGTGAAGTCAACTAAAATACTTTATTGGGTTTATTTCTAACAAAATCAGTTCTCTGAGATATGCACTTAATAAAGTGGCTGTAACTGTTGCGTATGGGAATTGTCTGTGTATGTCTGTGGTGACAGGGCTGCCGTGCATCTGAAAGAAGAAATTGGCCACAACTGCTTTTATTATCCATCACAGTCAGATGTCAGCATTATATTCAGTCAGTGGCTGCCTGTGACCGTCTGGGCAGAATGTGTATGATACCAAGTGATTATTGGCAGAGTAATCACACCAAGTATTGTGGGCATATCTAACACTACTAGGTTCTCTGGCTGAATTTCGGGCTGGGATACTTTCTGCATGGAATATGCATGCACTCTCCATGTTTGTGTTGATTTTAGCCATATGCTTTGGTTTCTTCTCCCAGACCCTCAGCAGTATAATGAAGACCTCTGGCCAACTGTGTCTTTTCTTTCATCCCACAGTGACACCAGTTACACAAAGTAACTATCTTTTTTGGGCGACATAGGAAGGCAGGTTATTCAGATAAAATGTATATATCATTGCAAGAATCTGTCTTCTCAGGTTACTGGGAAACTATATATATCATTGCAAGAATCTGTCTTCTCAGGTTACTGGGAAACTACTATAATGCTGACTTGAACATTGGGCTTTAGACACAATTTATGTTTCCTTAAAATGAAAAACTGAGTCGGAATTCCTTTTATTATTCATGACTACTTTTTGCTCACGCCATCAAAAAAAAAGGCTGTACAATGCATCTCAGAGAATCTACAACCTCCAGGACTACCTCAGTCTTAACTCAGCCACTTCCTCCAAACTTATTACAGTGAAGTTTTGGTCAGTTAGTCCATTTTAAAAGCGTGATGGAGACTAAAAGCAAGACTAACTGTGAAAAACAAAAAAGTATTCTATCTAAAAGGTGTGGAGGGGCCCAAATGAGGGGAGAGGCACTGAGGAGGTACAGGGGGACCATGGTGCAACAGAGGCCCAATATGGAATCTTTATCTACAGCTTCATTACCATTTCACCTTAGGCAGGTTTTGGCAATTGCAGTTGGATATCTTGAGGTGTTTATTTACTAAACTGGCTATAATGAGTGGATACTTAATGTAGCAGTCTGTAGATGAAAGTGAATGATGTCATCTGTTGTTTGATTATCGATATTGGTCACTGACCTGCTGTAATACACACCCACCGCATTCCAGTAAGTCTCAGCAATTCAGTTACTCCTTACAGCCCCTCACCCCCTGCTTTGAAGTCTTCAGCTACCATGGACTCTGTTACTTGGAAGCATATAAATAACCAAGTAAATATTGAGTGGTCACCCCTGAAAAGGGGCACATGTGCTTAGTGGGTTTATCTACCAAAACAATAAATTAATTTTAAGCAATCCCTCAAACATGTATTACCTACCATATTTCTAGAAGAGAGACTTGCACAATATTTAGGGGGAATGAAAGGCACACAGGCAATGCAGAGCAAACCAAAAATAAGACTTTGACAAAATGGATCACTTTATGTCATCATTCAATTTAAAAACCAATACAGTGTTTTAACGACAAAAAAGAAATATAAATATGAAGCTTTTTAAGCAAGTCCATTTCTAGAAAGCGCTCAGTCAGTAGGTTATACCTCTCACACCACAAAATGAATAAATAAAACTATAACCAATGTGAACATTCATTGAGCTACTACAGACTGATCAGCTTAAGCTCAAAGGACTTCCCTGACATTTTATAGTAATATAATAAAAAACTCTTGTGTTGATAACAGTGGCTTCAATAACAATGGTTGATCTCACAGTCCTGTGTTATCCACACAAATCACCAGCACTGACATACATTACAGGTCTTGGCTGACTATGCAGCCAGATACAGGAATTATGAATGCCAATTATGCTACTGTATGAACTCTGGAATTGTAAAGTTCTGACTGTATTTGGGTACAGTGTTTACAAAAAACAATATACAAGGGTTGCAACTATAAATACAACATTAAGTCTCTTAAGACCCTAGATCTCTGAAGGAATATCACATCTGGAGAGACATTTTTTCCAATCATATTACATTCCAACAAACTAGGATTTGACAAAAGATTATTTGGAGGCAGAGCCCTACAAAATCCCCATGCAAGTGGATGGATTTGCCTTTACATTCTCTTACATAATACAACCCTTAGCTCTCAGAAGTTAGGTTAAGTTATGAAAGTCATTGCTAGGTATACAATCATCTGTCTGGGCTCATCCAGTCATGGTTTTCAGAAAAGCAACTTGCTTGGATAAACAACAAACACCTCTCAATTGCTATGAATTGGGCGCAGTGCTATCATGCTTTGACCTTAGATTATGCCCTACTCCTCCTGGGTTTATTGAGTTTCTTCTAATGTTATTTATAAAGAAAGACCTGTTCAAAGATGTATACCTTTTAATAAATAAAATAAACCTGTCCAAACTTTATTCTTATTACAAGCTGTATGTGGATCTCCTATCTAAACAAGATCTATTTAAAAAAATAAAATGTTTCTCTTTCCGGACCTCTGCTATTTGATTAAATGGCCAGCACTAGGATTTTTAATGTTCAGAGGCAGAAAGGTATGCACACAAGTAGTCATCTCATGATATTGTTAAAATCTTTCATGCAAAGCAAAACACTGCAACTCTATTCTCATTAGCTTTCATTTGAGATCGACTGCATATAATTAAGCAAAGGATAACTTACAGACAGCTCTATGTTTTGAAAAAAGAATACCTTACCACTTAAAATGGATTAGGTACATGTGGGATCACTTTCCTTTCAAGACAAAAGCTTATTATGGCATTTTTGTTATGTTCCCATCCTGCCTACTTAGAAGACATGTAGTATGTCTATTTAATTACAGAATTCAAAGTAAGGGTTCTTACACTTACTAAAATACTAGGGCTCCTGGACTCGCAGCGGAAGTTTATAAAATGAATGCAGTGGTAATGAAGACGGGAGTGTTTGTTTAATATTCTGAAACAAAAAATGTAGCTTAACATCCTCAGATGACTGCAGAGGGTAGATCGCAATCAAAGTTTCAGTAACATAAGCTACACGTGTAGGAAGGTTATGCAGATTTCAGTAAAAGAATGCATTCTCTGTATATTTACTGAGACAAACTCTAGTAAGCACACACACAGACACACACACACACAGACACACACACACACACCAAAAAAACACATACAAGGCAACTGGGAAGAAGAGTACATACATTACTTGTTCAGCAACTAACAACAATTTCTGTTATGTATATAAATGATTTGAGTTAGATGGTATACGCAATAGTATATAACACTTCAAAATGAAACTAGATGTTAATGCATCTAAAAACTCTACACAGAAAGGCGGTATATAATCTGCAATATATTCCTTACTGAACATGCTGTAAGCTTTCTGCAGCTTGGATTAGTACCTTCACTTCAGAAGGGCATTCTTATAGCTAATGGGTTACACATTTGTAAATGTGGCATTTCCTAAGTAACAGGTGTGAGCAGGGTAGTCACTATAAAATGTGTCCACAAAGGATTATGGGAGAGAAAGGTTGTGGTTTTGTGACGTTCTGCATAAACTGCAAAGCACCTGATTGGACGAGTAAGGCAGCCTGTTAGGAATTCCATGCTGAAGCAAAAAGAGGCAGCAGTACTTGAAGTGCACTTCTCTGCAATATGATAATGCACATCAAAGTCTGAGTTCAAAAAGGGAGTAGATGCAAATAATAAAAAAAAAAAAGCACAGTGATGGAGAAGATCACCTCTTCATTGGGTGTCCAAAAAAGAAATAAAAAAA
>NC_056734.1:548475792-548505396 GCF_019279795.1 Protopterus annectens | reverse complement strand
AGATTACATGTCCACTGGACACGTGTGCGAAATGGACAGCTGTGTATGGGGCGTGATTTTGGTTTTGGGAACAGATTGCCCTTTCTTTTAAGGTGAGAGTGGGATGTTGGAGAGGGATAGTAGTTATATTTAGGGAGGTAGGTTGGGTAAGATAACATACAAGATGGCATACCGGGGCGGTATATGACAAGATGGCATACAGGGGCGGTATATGACAAGATGGCATACAGGGGCGGTATATGACACGTGGGGAGTAAACACCTTGGATGGGGAGGGGTGTTTGGAAGTCGTAAGCCCATGAGCCCCCTAGTGGAAACAGTGGAACTGAGGTCCCCACCCATGGGCAGTCACCACTGCACCTTCACGGCCCCAAAAGTGGCTATGCTGGGGACTGGGTTGGAAGGGCAGGCTGACCTTCTAGATGAACCACTTGGCCCTCAAGCTGGGGTAGCAGATCTCCAAGCTCCTTGCGGTGCTCGCTACTCACCAGACCCGACGACATGTGACAGTATCCTGTCCTCCCCATCCCCTGAGGCGGTTCCACCTGAAGGTGGTGCAGGAACAGTGGACAGTGAGATCCCGGGGTGGGCCCCAGACGTGCTGGTGCCCAGTGCCCCAGCCAGATGAGGTAGGAGAGGTGGGTCTGCTGGGACTGGCCTTCCCAAACATGCTATGGTGTTTCAATTTTAAAACATATCGGGGTTAATAGTCAACATATTCCAGGATTAGGTATAACAGCATGCATAGATATTCCCATTAACCCAAAAGACCAGGTATGGAACAGTTGCATAGCAGACAGAACACATGCATATATGGAACCTCACTGGCCATTACAAAGCATGCAGGTACATTGATGGCAGCATGCCACCAATGTGGGAGTATTTCAGCATGGCACATGCATAGAAACAAATTTAAATATTTATCAAACAGTAGGACATATGTCCCAACAGTAGGTTTAATTGTACATATAAACTAAAAATAAAAATACCAGGCAGCAGCAACCAGATGAAAAACGGCACGGACTGTTTATTCCAGATATTCAAAGTGAGCGCTTTCGGCTGCAATAATATACAGCCTTCCTCAGACAAAATACAGAATACAAAATACAAAGCCCCAGCATTACACTGGGCTTAAATACTAATTCAATCCACTTCAACTGACCCAAACAATTAGCAAATTAACAGACTGACAAATTAACAAGTACATAGAGCTTTACATAATTAAGTTAGAACATCTGCACAGTTTCCACCAGGACTAAATGATGTTGCCTCTATTAAGTGTATTTTAAAATTAAAAGCCTTACGTAGATAAATTAGTAGGCAACAATGCCTTCTTTGTATGGTTATTAAATTATATGGTTGGTGGTTTCTTATAGTTATAGTTATATCCATATTTAAATCTAAATATAAGTATAGTATACATATACATATATATTTATACTTATATGCATGTTGAGTGGCTTGTAAACATCATATATTTAATTTAAATCAATGTGTTTTATCCTATTTTATCTGATATTATACCAATGTTTTTATTTAGTTATATATTTATATAATGAAACGTGTAGGGGTAATCTTAATTATGTAAAGCTCTATGTACTTGTTAATTTGTCAATCTGTTAATTTGCTAATTGTTTGGGTCAGCTGAAGTGGATTGAATTAGTATTTAAGCCCAGTGTAATGCTGGGGCTTTGTATTTTGTATTCTGCATTTTGTCTGAGGAAGGCTGTATATTATTGCATCCGAAAGCGCTCACTTTGAATATCTGGAATAAACAGTCCGTGCCGTTTTTCATCTGGTTGCTGCTGCCTGGTATTTTTATTTTTAGTTTAGCTGTTTGGTTTTTCGTTTGTTAATTGTACATATACCGATTGAGTTGTGTATTTAGTTTATTGTTGCAGATATGGTGGGGGGAGAGAGAGATGTCAATTAACTTGTATATCCTTGTAGTTCTCATTACTTTCTTAGTAAGTGCTGTGATCTGTACCGTATAGGTATTACACTACCGTATATCCTTAGTTTGGGCAGTGGTATGGATGTAGACAGCTATAGACTTGTACTGTGTTTTACCTGCAGTATACACCTCTTACCTGGTATATCTGTGGAGGTTTTGTTTTTTAACACTACCTGACATTCTACGTATATTCCCAGATTCCAGGTTGATGTTTTGCACATACCTCTCCAACTCTTATTGCACACACTCTGGGCATGTCTTGACAACATGCTGGTGAAACTGGGACATATTTTGACTATTGCCCTCATAAACCTTTGGTGTGTTGCTACAATGACAGTTTTGTTTTCATAGACATTTTCCAAATATTTACAGGCCTGACAGTCAGTTATATGACATTAAATGCTGCCTAAATGTCTGAGATTGTCATGCTGCTATGCCAGGGGAACAGGGTAACAGGCAGCAGATATGGGCCAATTATCTGGACATTCTGGACAGATCTGTACAGTTGAGGGGTATGATTATGGTATGATTCTGCATACAGCTTAATACCACTCCCAGGATTCAAACCATGGCTGTGTCTGCTAAAAAAAAAAAACAGTGTTACATCACAGTTGAGTGTGCTGTATAGATATTGCTGTGCATCTTTTCTCTGAATTCTGTCCAAGTCTCCCGTGGTTTTACAATCTGACCTTGTAATTACAACACTCTTATACCAGGTTTCCTAGACAGTTTTATTATGTAGCACTGTGTTGTTGACAGTGATGAGTAATACCTTATTAGTTAGAGATACTGCAACACTAACACTGCCATACAATACCAGACTAAACAGTACCAGTCCAGGATTCCAATCTTTTATTTCTAGGCACAGTTTTCGTATCTGACAGACCTGTGGGGGGAATGTTTAACATTACTTGAATGTTGCCACACATTCTACCAGATTCCACATTATTATTATGCACATACGTCTCACTCTGTTACTGCATACACCCTGGTCATAGCTTCATAACATGGGGATGGAGTTGGGACATACTTTGCTTATTACTTTCATAACACTTTGGTGAGTTGCCAGTGTGATAGTTTTGTTCCTATGGATATATTTCTGACAGTTATGTCTGACAGTCAGTTGTATGTCATTATTTGTTGCCTCAACTTGTGGGATCATCCCACTGATTTGCCAGGGGGACAGGGTGACAGGTAGAGGACTTACGCCAATTATCCGGACTTTCTGACAATATCTGTACAGTTGTGGGGTATGATTCTGCATACTGCTTACTAGCATTCCAAGGATTCGAATCATGGCTGTGTGTGCTAAAAATACAACACTTCACATCTCACTTGAGTGTGCTATTTGGATTATATTGTGTATCTTTTTCCTGTTTTCTGTCTAAGTCTCATTCAGTTGTACAATATGACCTTGTGATTACAACAGTCGTATACAGACATTCCTACACATTTTATTTATGTAGCACAGTGTGGGTAACGGTGCTTAATACAACAGTACTATTAAGAGATTGCAACATTACATTACCATACGATACCAGAGTAAACACAAGCAGTCCAGGAGTTGAACCTTTATTGACAGGCTGTGTTAACCTTTTATTTACATACAGCCAATATGAGAGACTTCCTGCCATATTGTTTGGTTTATTCAGTACATGCCATATACAATAAAGGATTTATACCGGCAATTAACTTTCTACTACTTTTAGAGTTAATTTTTATGACAGTACATGCAAGATTATTACTAACCTGCCTCGTAACGCAGCCTCCAGGTATGGGCTTCCTGATTCACAGCCCTCTCGTCTGCCGTTGTCAAAGACATGAGGAATATTTAGCCTTACCTATCCATAATATATATGAGCTGGCAACTATTAAACAGGTAGTAGAATGATACTTGCACACTGCTGGGACATCACTCGTCTGTCTAGCCTCTTGGATCCACTGATCCAAGAGCTCCCGCTTTCTCCCTGTCAGGTTGGCATAGTGATGCCTGACCTGCTCACCAGTTTGAGGGATGCCAGTGGCACTGATGAGGTCACGGGAGAGATGGTCTCAGGCTTCCACTTTATATTGGGAACCCTGGTACTGACCCTGCTGCAGTCTCTGGTCATGGTCTTTAACAACGAGTCCTGCCATGACTTTGGACTCCTGGATGCCCCAGCGCTGCGCCTGGAAGAGCGATCCTTCACCACCACCAGCCATGGTGCCTACAGGAGGAAGATGAAACCAGTTATGAGATGTATTCCTGCCTGTCGGGTTTAAATAGGGCTGATTTTTTGCACTTTGCCATGACTGGACGGTTTTGAATATGCTAAGCTATGGGTAAAACCTACTTACCAAAGGTTGGCATTGCTTAAAGGGGTATACCAATGGGCAAATTGATTTAGCCGGCCTACACATTGCTAAAACCTAGTAAGTAGGGGTGTGCAATGCTTAGCATTGCTTAATTTTAAATTTGCACACTATTTGCTGTTTGGCATTGATTTATCATTCATTACATGTTATATATTTGTTTGGTGTCCATGATTCATGTGTACGTACACTGTATGGGGTCCTTGTGTTTAATGGGGGATTTCAACACTTTATTACAATGACACCACATATCTGGACTTAATGCAGTACTCCAGTTTACATATTTATGTTATGTAGTAGGTTATACAACATAAAACTGTATATAGATTCCTTTCACATGTAAATTGTGATTTTGCTGTAGTGAGGATCTGTTTGAGGATACCTCAGTCTTATGTACTGCTCTGATGGCTTACTGGTTAACTACTGTGACTATAGTGTACAAGGTCTTGGGTTCAAGACCTGCAAGGGCTGTTTATTTTGTTGATGGGCAGAACAGTGGCTGTTGGATACAGAGTGATGAATGCACTTTTAAGCAGTTGTAAGCGAGTTTGCGTGATGGTAAACATTGCTAACTTCCGGTTAAATATGCTTACAGATAGTTAGCTTCAATATTGCTTAACCTGTGTGTGCATTGCTTACCCCTGCGCAAACGGGCTTCAACCTGCTTACTACTGCTTAAAATTGCTTATTCCCACATTAATTTAGACAGAAATGTAACATGGCTCTTGGGAAAGTGCTGGATGTGGACACTGTATGGCTTTATCATTCATTACACATTATACCCTCAGTTCGTATCCCTGATTCATGTGTACATATACTGTATGGGCTACTAATGTTTATCTGTGGATTTTACAACATTATTACAATGACACCTCACATCTGCATTTAATGCAGTACTCCAGTTCACAAATAAATGTTATTTAGTAGTTATATGGCAAAAAAATGTTCCTAAAGTTATTTCACATGGAAAATGGAATTTACTACAGTGAGAATCAAACCGGGAATGACTGCTCGCAACGTGAACACTCCAACCACTAGACTATTGCAGTACTGCTTCAATTGCATGTATCTTACTATTTATCTTCTTGTGCCATTTAAGCTACAGTATGTGTAGCTAAGCAGATCCGCAGTGGTGCAGCGGTAGCGTTGTTGCCTCACAGCAAGAGGTTCTCCCGTTCGATTCTCGGCTGGGGTGCAGGGAGTGCCTTCTGTGTGGAGTCTGCATGTGCTCCCCATGGTTGGGTGGGCGTTCGAAAGACATACGTAAATGGGCGTGCCTTCATTGAAGGTTGAACGTCGAGCTGGCACCTCTGCATTCGTGAAAATATACTGCCAATCATTAGTGGACTGGAGTTCCGCTGTGGCGACCCATAACCAGGAAAAGCCAAAAGTCAAACAACAACTACATGCGTAGCTAAGCAAGGGGCAAACCTGCGCACATACGGTTAAATTTAATCTGTTTGATAAAAAAATGTTCTACTGCTATTTTCTCTTGGAGCGGACAGGTTTCACTTATTGCTGTGGATTCCTGCGTGCATCTGCACATTTGATAGACATCCTAGCAACCCTCCAAACCTCTCAACCTCTTCAGGCACACTGTCTGGACAAAGCTTGACAAATTGTGGTACAACTATGGGCATATTTTCATTATTGCTCATATAAACTTGGGACAGTTGCTAGGGTAACAGGATTTGTTTTAATATATGTTTTATCATGGATTTGAAGTCGGACACTGAAATATATGCATTATTTACAGACTTCAATCCTGAGATCATCACAGTGATTTGCAAGGGCAATTGGGGTGCTGTATGGTTATGACATTTGGACATTGTGCGATGATTTGTACAGTTGGGAGGTATGCAAGCTCCTATGAGCATTCTTGCTCATTATTATTGCTGGGCGGCACTTTCTGAGAACAGGGGCATGTGTATTGTGAGAGCTCTGCTCTCAGACACACCTCCTGCACTCGTCCATGCTCCGTGTCCATTTAGGAGCAGAGTCAGTGCACCTTCATTACTATGCATGCCGTGCTGCTCTTAAACAGACGTTTCCAAGCAGGAATAAGCTATTCCTGCACAGAATCTTACTGAATCCCGGGGGCCTGTCTCTTATTTTGAGATAAACTGACTTTATAACACATTGTAAAACTCTTTGCTTCTCACTTTATTTTCTTGGAGTTTTGCAAGTTAACTCTGTATATCTGTTATATACATCTTTTATTATGTTGATTTTAAATACTGTGAGATGTTACCATGTATTACATATGATTTTTTTATTTTATGTTGAATATTCATGTGATATTGTTTACATTGTACTTGTTTATAGTTGCTTGTGGAGCTTTTCTCCCCAGCCCTCTGCTGAAAAAAGGCTTCGGCTCAGTCGGACTAACCCGGTCAACACATGTCAAATAAATAAATATCCCAATTTCTACTATGAAGCATACAGTTACATAGGCATAGAGCTTATACACATTTCTGCTCTTTTCCAGCAGGGTGCACTGTGGTTACAATCTTGAATCTCAGTACAGAACATATAGTTTTCTTACATTTGTAAAACAAGCCTACAAATCCTATTAATATTTACAAATGACCAAGGATTATTTACAAAATTCTATCTAGCTGGGCTGGCAGTGTCACATTTTTAACATATACCTCTTGTAATACTATATTTTGAAATAGCAACACTATTGCTGTCTTTATATGTTATAAAATTTGAAATGCAGTTGTCCCTGTTTTGAAAAATGTCACAAAGACTATTGTATGTTATTGCCTTTCAACTGTTAGTGTCACTCTGTTTATTAATATTGTTTGTATATAGAGCCTTTTACCCTGGACCTCCTTTGAAAATAGGTACTTTGTCCAGTTGTACTCTCCCAGTGAACAAAAGTAATATGTTAAATAAATATGAGAAGCTCTACAATGACATGAGCAACAGGAAGAGAGAGTATGTTAAATGTGTATGATAGGACAACTAAGGAAGGAAAAATAAAGCAATTGGGTTGCTTTGGTTAACTTTACTTATTGTGAAAGCCAATTAGTCCACTACATGTTAATTGAAAGTTACTGTTAAAGCAAATAACTTCAGGAAATTCCAGTGGGTTGGTACTGGGAGAAAAAGAAAGAAATAATGCAAACAAGATTTGAAAGGAAATAAAATAGATTCCCAGGGAATAGTTTGAAATGCTGAAATGAGGAGAGCACCTAGAGAAAAAATTAAATAGAAATATAGGCACAATACTAGACTAACAATATTAGGGGACTATAAGATGTCTAATTCTATACCCCTTTAAGTAGAGACAGTAAAAACAACCCAGTCAACTGGTGTTAAACGGATGGAATTGTTTATATGATAAAATATTTATTTATTATGTATTTGTTTTTGTTGACCAGGAAAGTCTGATTGGACATTATCCATTTTTAGTGGAGGCCTGGGGAGAAAGCTCCATCTAAGCATTTTCATTACATATTTCACATTTTACAAAATCTTAGTTTGTTCTCAAATACAATTTTACAAATACATGCAGTTGTACAGTTACATATGTGACACTCCAGTAGGTTATCACAGAAGTATATTTGAGAGTTTTTGCCATTTATTTAGGTGATACATCCATCTGCCCGTATTTGCAATTGTATACCATTGTAAGAAATGGTTCTAACACATGAGTTAAGTAACAGGTGTGCTCTAGTTGAGATGGTTGCAATTACTTTAGGACAGTTAGGTATAGTGTAGAATCAGAATTGGGGGAAAGAGTAAAGTTGGTTTGAGGTTGTAGCACAAGTGACGTGGTGAGAGTGAGTGCGTGGGTGAAGAGGGGTATAAGCGAACTTGTATAATAAAGTATGGGAAATAGAATAAAGTTGGGAGGGGATGTGAGATTACTTTAGAGAGATGAGGGTGGGTAGGCATATACGATTGAAAGGGGTATCGTTTGATATTAAGTAAGAGTATGAAATATAGGATAGGGTTAGTAAGTATCGAAAGATTTTACTCTTCTAACATATTCTGGAAGAATCACACCAAGTTCTTGTAAGCAAGTAAAACAGCTTTATTTTACATGCATGGAGACCTGCTACATGATAGTAATATGCCAGCAGTCTGGCTACTTGTACTTTGAGTTCTGCTTATATAGACCCTCCTGCACGTACATACACGTAGCACACAGAACATTCATTAGAAGTGATAGTTTGATTACTTGTTTTTACCAGCCAGTACCACAGTTATTCTTGCACCATTAACTTTCTTATCAGCAGTTTAAGATTAACTTCTGCATTCCTCAGTGATCAACATTTTCCAGAACATTTCAGTTTGCATGCAGTGAACATTTTTCTGCTTAACCCTTTATATACAGAATACAAAATATGTTTAACTTCAGTATTTTTCCACAGTAAGTAAGGTGCATATATATAAGGTGTATCAGCCTGGTGCAGAGTAAGAGCATGACCAAGACTTATTTTGATATTGCTTGAGTGAGTTTTGAGCCTGGTAAATTTGTCTGTGTGTTTCATTTGTTCTGGAATAGTCTTCCATATTTTTGCAACATAGCAGGAGTATAGAGCATCCCCTACTGAGTTTTTAGATTTAATTGTTTGTAGTAGTAGCTTTATTGTGGAACAAAGATCCTTGGTTGGGGAATATGGTAGCAGACTATTTTTTTTTTTTTGGGAGGGTCAATTGTCAGGATAGTAGATGAGTTTGCATGCAGATATTAGTTATGAGTATTTTAGAGCTTTATTTAGGATGAGCCAGTTGAGCTTTGTTAAAGCTTAGTATTAATGGGTTCTGTGAGCTCAGTTAGCGGAAAATTCGGCAATTTTGTTGCAGCAGGAAGCAAATTTGGTAGATAGTGAAGTGTTTAAATTAGTTAGGATGGGAGAACCATATAGAATAGCTTGGGAGTAAGTAGGTGGAGGCTAAGGTCTGTCCTGCTTTGTCCATGAGGCATTGTTTGGCTTTATATAGGGAGCCCATTATTAATGATTTTTTGATAGCTTGTAAGCTAAACTGATTGAATTTGAAATCAGTTATTTCAGAAACATTAGGAGATGAACTGAAAAAAAGCAAGCCACAAATCATTAAATGATGCAGAAATCAAGTACATTTTCCATTTGAACCCAGCCATTTTCTGCTTCAAATGTAATAGAAAAATTCTGCATCTTTGCAGTGGGTAGGCATCATCAGTCTCCATCTTCTTTGAGTACAGATAATAGCTTATTATGGCTTCCTTCTTTCCACTGTCAACCCTTCTTAATTTCTCAGCTGTAGTACTATTTAGCATTTGTTGTGCTAGTGGGGTGTACAGAAATGCCCAGAAGTCCATTGGTCTGCTGAGTACACACGAGGACTACAACTAGTCCATAGGTATCTTTCCCTTCTCCATCCCTTGTAGCTATAGCAGGCAGCATAATCTGTTGCACTGACTTAAAATCTTATAGTTTGCTATAGCACCTCTTTGAAGGCTGCAAGCCTAGCTACATAGAATGTTGTAGATAATTCTGTCATTTGTAAATATCAAATGTAGAGAGAACTATATGTTATGATTAAATTATATGTTGTACTGAGCTTCAAAAATTTAACTACAGTGCACTCTGCTGGAAGAAAGCTGATAAGCCAAGCATTGTATGACAGACCGCAAGCTTGGATACAGGATGTCTGGGCCAGGAGATTCTTTCTATTGTCTTGATTTAAGAAATAATTAAGGCTTTACATGTATAATGTCTTTTTATTGCTGTGGCTTCCTGGCCTTGTGCAGCTTACTATGAAATGTAAATTTTGAGTTTCTGTTAGCCTGGGATCTAAAGAAGTGATTAAAATGATGTAATGTGAAATGATGCAGCAGTACGGGACGTTTGTCAATTTAAGACTTTTTCAGAGAGAAAGGTTTAAGCATTTTGGATTTTGTCTGAACCTGAACACATCAACTCACCAGCACTTTGCCTTTGCTCTTTCTCTTTGTATTTCTCTTAAAGTTAGATAGAAATTTAGCCAGATTGCTCTAGCTGTTTTCTATATTTATGCCATACTATTCTACAGTATTATTTAAAGCATGTTCCTGTGATTTCTGAGCTCTGTATTAGCAGTTAGCACTGTGTTGAATTGATAAGTATTGTCTTGTTTTTTTTATTTATTATTTATTATTAAATATTTTAAACCTTTCAACTATGGCTGTTTTGTGTAGAGATAATTTAAGCTCGTAGAGAACATTGCATGTATTTAGTGATACTGCCCAAGCCACTCCAATAGTCCTGCTGTTCGGCACACTTACTATTTGGATAACAGTAATATTACACAGTGAAATTGGTCACCCTTTGGGAAGGGCCTTATTAGTAGCTGATATTAGTGGTTGGTGGCAGTGATTTCTACTTTATAATCTGGAGAGAAGGGGGTATAGCTGGAGAACATGTGCCAGCCTTCCCCAGGAGTGTCTTGTGTGTTGTTTATAACATCTCAGAGTGTGTGTGTGTGTGTCAGATACTTGGGCAGGGACACAAAGCACTGGCTAGACAGAGTGGGTGCTGGAAGTTTTAGCTTGACCACTAGACTGAGATCTGGACCCTATAGCTGTGCCAGTGGGGAGTCTTATTTGGGATCTGGAGAGAAAGGGAGAAAGCAGATCCAGACTGACTGTGATCTCTGTGTGCTTTTAAGTGAAATTGTACTTTACTGTGTGTGTACTTGTTATCCTCCCAATGTGCATGCCCATCACTGGTGTTAGTGGTGAGGGTTGAGGCTTCTTGATTACTGGGCCAATGCATTGGCATCAAAGCCTCACCAACACTTATATGATGTAGTATTTCCTTAAGCCATTACTGAAGCAATTTCCCCTACCAGTTCCAGTAATTTTTCCTTCTTTTATTTTTGCCCTTCTTCTTCATTGTCATTCCTTACTCTGCCAGCTCAGTAATGCAAGTTGTTCTTAATATGTCACTGTTGTTTTTTTCTCATTGTTAGTGTGTGCTTCACAGTATTTTGAAGCATTCCTCATATTGTAGTACCTCCATTCTCCATCTTTTATGGAGGTTTTCTGTCTGCTTACAACTTTGATATTCATCTTTTCTATGTATCCTCACCAGAACTAGATGCAGTGCTCCATATGTTCCCATTATACCTTTTACAATGCCATATACAATGTGAATGTGACCTTGGCATTTCTCTAGTCATCACCAAAGATGGTATTATTTGTTGGCTTCTTATTTATTCCTTCACTTTGCACTGAGTAATTCCGTCTGGAAGTGATTGACATATTTTCGCAGTCATCATTCGTCCTCATTGGGACAATCTCTGAAAACCTGCATTTTACCCTAAACTCCACCAAGTATAGTGCACACTTTACATCACTTTTAATAATTGTTTTGTTTATTTTATTTTTATTGTTGATCATTAAATTCTTTTTAACAGAACATTTACAGTTGCCTCTGGCAATTACTTCTTCCCAACCAGCAGATTCAGTAAAAGCGTGCCTCAAGGATTTTTCTTGAACCTCTGTCTCTTCACTTTTTACAAATGGTCTTACCCACACATCGTCAACTTGACATTTTTCATGATGCTGATGATGGTGATATTATACTTATCAGCTGTAATAAGGATACTACCACTATAACATCAACTGAAGGATGACCTTAAACCATTTAGAATTGGCTGTCAACCAACAAACAGTACATTAACTGACAGAAAACTAATTTTATTTGTTTACCAGGAAAGTCAGACTTGGAATAAGGCCAATTTTCAGCGGAGGCCCATGGAAAAATGCTCCAGATGCACTTCTTTGCAATGTGGGAGGAAACAGGAGCACCTGGAGGAAATCCACACAAACGCAGGGAGGACATGCAGACTCTGCACAGAAGGCACCTCAGCTGAGAATTGAACCGGAGAACCTGTTGTTGTGAGGTGACAACACAACCACTGCACCATGGCACCATCAAATGCACTGCATGCAAGGCATTTAACAGAGTAAGATACTGAGTCAGTGTCACAGAGTACTGAGACTAATGTCTGTCTTACTCAGCATAACCAAAAAGCTATAAAAAAACACTTAACAGTAAAACATCCAAATTGAATTCTAATCCCTTCTCACAATGAGCAAAATTATTTATGAGGTGATTGTTGATCAGGCACTGTACTTTCACTCCTGTACAGTAACAGTCACTGAAGGTTTTAAATCAACTTAAGATCGCTTACAAATTTCCCAATCTCCTCACCCCGGACATTAATTCCCAATATCCTCACCCCGACCATTAATTCCCAATCTCCTCACCCCGGCCATTAATTCCCTGTCTCCTCACCCCAGCCATTAATTCCCTGTCTCCTCACCCCAGCCATTAATTCCCAATCTCCTCACTCTGACCATTAATTCCCAATCTCCTCACTCTGGCCATTAATTCCCAATCTCCTCACTCTGGCCATTAGTGTCTGTATTCCTAGTATTATGTATGCATTACCTGTAATAACCAATAACTCTATCCAAAATATACTCTACATATAACAGAAAACAGAACATTGACTTTTTTTGTCTTGTTCTTCTTAATGTATATCACAGTTCCTCAATCTAGAAGGCCAATCTGGTACACATTACCGAAAGGTCGATTTTTCTGCTATATTCCTTTACTGTTAAGCCATTACACAAACCTGTCTGTCCACTCTTAGGCCTACCTTACCAGTACATTCATCTAACTATGCTTTCATAAGACAAGATGCCTTGCAGTTCATTAGTCCCAGCTGTCACACCTTTCAGTAGGTCAAAATGTGTTCTTTAAAATTGATTCCACCACTTGAAATGTAGTACCAACATAACTATGTAAAACTGAAGATCCGTGCCACTTTTGAAAACGACTTTGTGTATTGGTCACATTTGTATGTGCATTACAGCATCTAGTGAGTTAAATGTGGTGATACATTTTCATCATTCTCATTCCTTATTTATTTGTCTTTTTTATTAAAAAGCTTTTTTTTTAATTAAACCATGTTTATACACAATACACAAGTTATAAGTAAGAAAGCTTTAGTTTGTTCTCTTTACTGGGCATGTTTAACTAATTGCATAAGGATACTAGGAATGATATTGCTGTGCTAGTTTTATCTGTTTCAGTACTGGCTTCCTGCCTATTGTATACTTGCTGTGTAATACTGCTGTTGGCCTGTAATTACAAGCTGGTAGGTGTAACACTGTTGTTGGCCTGTAACTACCAGCTGGTAAATGCACATGTACCTAATGTGTTTACTGTGCTAAGACTAGGAACAAGCAGACACACACACTGGCTTTAGTCCTTGTGCCTTAGCTGTATTGTCCTGATTGTGTTTGTCTTTTACTGAAACAAAACGGACTTCCAGGTACTTTTATTATATTCTGCCAGTGTATAGATCTTCAGAAGTTACCTGTTTGACTTGTTTGTTGGATAGTACCGTCACTAATCTTTAACTGCTTGATTTCATTTGATTTATTCTGAAGTCTAGCACTGTGTATTAATTGCTGAAAAATGCTGAAATCTGGTCTGTTTTATTATCGGCTGCAGGCTTGTTTATTGTTTTGCTGTACAATTAGAAGGCATAAGCTGTTTATATTGTAGAAATTCTGTATGTAGTATTTGGGTATTGGCAACTGCATTCTCTCTTACATCTGCTTATTACAGCTTGACTACACACTAGCATCCCTTGACCTTGCTATGTTCTGTATTCTCTCTTCCTTTTCTCTACTCCAAATTTTAGAGTAAATGCTTGCTTCTCTTGACCATTCTGCTTTTACCTGCATACTTTCTCCCCTCCCAGTGTCTACTTAAAGGCCCCTTTCTTCAAATGTGTGCTTTATCAGCCTCAACAAAAGGCTGAGATCCCTCATCAAATCCTCTAAAGCTAGCTATGAAAACAGAATTGCAGCAGATAGTAAAGACAACCACAAGGCCTCCTATAGTTATGAAAAAAATCTCCACGGCAATACCCAGATTTGCTCTAAGGTACTTTCACAATGGTACCTCCTATACCGAGCCAACAGATATTGCTAATATACCGGCTGACAGATTCAGTGCTAACTTTACCTCCCCCTCCCAAAGGACCACTCGCCATACCAGTAGATTGCCAGGCACCCAGTATTACTGCTGCACAGGTTAAAACCGCACTGTCCAAGGCCAAGAACACAGCTTCTGTGGGACCTGACAATATACCTGGATGTGTTCTACATGAACTACAGAGTGAACTGGCACCTCACCTGTGTGCCCTGTTCAATCACAGCCTCATCTCAGGCTTGTCCATACCTAATGGTGCACTACTTCTGTCATCCCTCTCCACAAAGGAGGAGCGACTGCAGACCCTGGGAATTATTGCCCAATTAGCCTGACGAGTCTGATACGCAAAGCTGTGGAACGCAACATCATGGACCTAATAAATAAGGATGTAGGGAGTCTCCAAACGCTGGATCCCCCACACTTTGGTTTTGTGAAGGGTAGATCATGCCTGCTCAACTTGGTTGACTTCTTTGAGTCAGTCACCAGAGCTGTGGATGAAGGCAAGGTGGTTCATATAGCCTACCTTGATCTGGCCAAGGCGTTTGATACCATTCCCCACTGAGGAATCGTAGAAAAACTCACTAAGCTAGGCATCAACCCCTATACTACTAGGTGGGTTGCAAACTGGCTCACAGAACCCACATTGTGAAAGTATCTAAATCCAAGTCAGACTGCTGACCAGTCACGAGTGGAGTCCCGCAGGATTCGGTCCTGGGTCCTCTCCTGTTTGGTATCTACTTCTCTGAAGTTCAGGCCAACACAAAATGGCTGACAAAGTTCGCAGACAATTGCAAGTTTGGTGCTGCTATTAACTCCCCAAGTGATGTTGACATCCTACAGAAAGGCCTCAATAACACCAACAACTGGTGTCAGAACCATGGCCTTAAGCTCAATGCCAAAAAATGTGTCGTAATCCCTCTTGGGAAAAACCTGGTTCCCTTGCATTACCACATTGATGGTTGTCCACTGAACACAGAAGGCGTTATAAGAGATCTGGGAACACAGGTTGACAGCAACCTCTCCTTTGACCACCACGTTGCCACTGTGGTCAGAAAGTCCTATGCGGCATGTCTCATTACTAAGGGTTTTGCCTCCAGGAAGAAAGAGGTCATTGTCTGTCTCTACTCTTCTCTCATTAGGCCAATCATTGAGTACAATGCCCCATTTGGCATGTACCTCACTAGACAACTGCAACAACTGGAGAGGCTGCAAAAGTACCTCATAAAGAGTATCCTAGGCCACTTGTCCTGTATGGACAGACTCAAAAAACTCCAACTATTCTCCATCTCATATCGCCTACTTAGAGGCAATCTCTGCTTGACTTACAAAGCCATGTCTGACCCAGCTCTGTTAGAAATGCTACATCTAAAGAAATCCCAATCATTCCGCACCACATGCTCCAGAGACCTCAACCTCGTTACCACAATCAACAGAATATGCTGGAGGGACAGTTTCATAACCCAGAGACTGCCCATTCTATGGAATAGACTTCCCATATATGTCAAGCAGAACACTTCACTGGCAGTCTTCAAGAGAAATCTTGATGAGTGGATGGGAAATAGAAAATTCATCTTGGTGATCACTCCAGTGGCTCTACTTGACAGAGGCAGTAGGAACTAAGGTTGGGTGGCACAATGCCAGGGTAATCATATGGGCTAGGCTTGTAAAGGCTCCAGGGCCATTAGCCTAGTACACACCTATGAACCTATAATAACTGTTGATTTCTTGTTTACTGTTAATGCTGTACAATTCAAAGGCATAATCTGTTTATATTGTAAAATTTCTGCATGTAGTATTTTGGTACTGGCAACTGCATTCTCTCTTCTTTCTGCTTATTCCAGCTTGGCTAAATGCTAGTGTCCCTTGACCTTACTATGTTTTGTGTTCTCTTACTTTTGTGTACTCCAAATGTTAGAATAAACCCATGCTTCCCTTGATCAATTCTTCCATTACCTGTGTGTTTCCTCCCTCCCAGTACCTATTTAAAGTCCCCTTTCTCCATATCTGTGTTGTAAACTAAGCTACTCTCCTTTGTAGCTCCTCAAGCCTGGCTAGTCTTGTCTTTTCTTTCTACTACCTACAAACCCAGGAGTCTTCTCTCCAGGCCTTCTACCTTTTCTTTTTCTAACCCTCCAGCCTGCAACTTTCACTGTTTTTGTTTTGTTTTTATTATTCTCTGTCTTTGTCAAGCCTTTGCCTTCTGTTTCACTCCTTCTGCTTGCCCCTAATATTCACTACCCCACCATTAATTGCTCTCTCTTCTAGAGATTTTATTTTTTTTTTGCACCCTAAGCTCACTGTTTTATTTTCATTACAACTCTCTTTTATTATACAGTTATCAACTACATGGAAAAGTGACCTCAGTCCCCCCACCCTGAATATACCTGGCTGACATTCTGTCTACTGACCCTTAAAGTGATACAAGAATTGATGTCTAGCCAAGGACCGGAGGAATCCAACAAAAATAGAACAACACCATCACAAGCTTTATGTACGTGTCCCAATTGCTTCTTCCTCACCTGATGTTAAAAGCATTTTTTGTATATTTTTTTTTTTTGCAAGTTAATCTATGCGGTGGCGTGCACATGTATTTTTCGGCTCACTTAACCCAACATCACCACCACCTTTCTTCCACCCCACTGAGAATGCATCTCTCTCCCTATTCTCTGTATCACTTTGGTACCTAACTCACTTCAGGAAAGTGTACTAAAGGCTAAGACTTTGCTGCCTGTCTCCTCTCTTTTCTAAACAACGGGTTCAACTCATACATTATCAACATCTGGCTTTACTCACCTAGTCTCTCCACTCTAAACACTTTTCACACTGATGAACTTAATTGCAAGCCTCACTGATATTTTTATTTTTTTTTTGAAGCATAGGTATCTTCTGCCTGGGCTCTCGCTGCTCTTCTACCCTACCCTCATTCCCACCCACCCCCACTTTCTTTACCTATATACTCTCACCACACCCCTTCCTCCTATCCAACCAATCACTCTCTCTAACTAATCCAAAGCCTGCTTCACTCCTATAACAACTCCCACCTATCTCTTCTCCCTTACGTTTTCACTACTCCCCCTTCTCACTAACTTATTTTCATTTCTAGTCACACCCTCTCTGCTTTCTCTGTTTTCACTACTGTTAGTCACTGCATTCTTGACTCAACTACCACACTTCCCTCTTCCTACCTTCACTCTAGTTACGTGGCCACTCTGTCTCTTCACCACCTTTCTCTTCTTCCTCTGTCTAACAACCTCTTACTATTCATCACTCTACTTTCAATCCCCTTCACCTATGCTCCCCTATACTACTAACACTGATACTATATCTTACCCACAGTTAATCTCACAATCTCTCTTCCGAATTTCACCATCTGACCTCTTCTAACTCGTCTTTCCCCTCTGGTTGGAAACCTAGATTTCCAACCACACTGAACTTGCTCTCTTCTCTTCTCACTTTCTTCGACACTGTTCTTTCGGATGGAGACAGCCACCCTAACCAAGGACCTCCCACATCTTCCTTGTGCAATATCACTACTCATACCCCTCCCCCTTACTTACCCCTTCCTACCAGTAATTCCCCTTCCAAATCTCTAAAAATCTTATCTCTCAACTATTCAAAGTATTGTAAGTAAAGTAACAGACCTGCACTCCTGGATATATAACACATCTCCTCACATTCTTACCCTCTCAGAAACCTGGCTGAAACCTCACATTCTTAACACAGAAATCCTACCGCCAAGTTATAATATCTTTTGCTCAGATAGAACCAGTAAATGGGTAGGAGGGGTTGCTGTCCTCTACCCCGAGCTACTTAACATGTTCCCTCCCTCCATCTCTGTTCCCTGCTTCTCACCTGCTGAAATACTAATCGTAAATTACCTCAACCCTCACAAAAAAAAATTGCCTTAGTCTCTATATACATTCCCCTTTCAATAATATTCCCATCCTAGAGAACTTCTTGTCCTAGATTACTCACCATATCCCTTATGAAACTATCATACTTGGAAACATTAATATAGACTGGACTAAACTGTCCCCCTCATCCCCTACCCAAAGTCTTCACCTTCATGGTTTTTACCAACACATCTCCATCCCCACTAAAATAAACAACATCTGGGACCCATCCTTGACTGGATCCTTACTTCAGGTCTTCACCTCTGTCATACTCCTGGTATACTTCCCAAATCATTGTGTGACCATTCTCCAACTTTCATACACAGATTCACCCAACACTCACCTAACGACCCTACGTACAGGGTATGCCTAAACCTTACCTACTTTGACCCAGACACTTTTAACTCCAAACTATCTGGCATTTCATCTATCACCTGCCTCTCAATGAAGCAGTAAATTCCTTCAATAAGATTTTCCTAGACTCACTTGATTCTGTTACTCCATCCAGAAAAATCAGAATTAAATCCAACTTGTGCCCGCCTGGTTAGCAAAACAAACCTGCTCAATCATGCACAAAAGAGATTCTTCCTTGAAAGCCTGGGTTAAAAACAAGTCCCTTCTCTTACGGCAGACATACATAGAGCTCAGAAACCTGGCTAAAAAACTTAGCAAAGACAAGAGAGCGTTTTTCCCCCTCTAACCAAAGTAGCCCACACAAAAATCCACAAAAATTCTGTGCCATCATCAACAACCTACTCCACCTAGGTAACCCCACTACTCCCAACCCCTTTCCTAACAATACTGCTTCTGAAACTGCCTCCTTTCTTAACAACTATTTCATAGAAACTATTCAAAACATGACACTTAATACACAAAACCGTACATCTCACTTAACACCTCCACTACCCCGGAATAAAACTCTCCCCAGTGCTTTTTCTTTCCAACCAGTCCCAATTAGTACAATTAAATCTCTCCTTAACCAACATAAACCTTGCTCACCCTCAGCAGACAAACTACTCCCTCATTTCCTAAAAATAGCTGCACAATCCATTAACCGTTCCATCCCAGAAGCCCTGGTCCCTGATATTTGGAAATCCTTCTATACTATCCCTCTTCACAAAGGCTGTAACTCTACAGAGCCTTCTAACTTTAGACTAATTGCTATCCTTTCTCCCTATCCAGAATCTTGGAAAAGTGCATCCTTGTTTAGATACTCAAACACCTTCTCGATAACAGTCTCCTTATTCTACCCAATAGTGCTTTAGGCCCCACCACAGCACTTCTACTGCATTACTGTCAGTTACCCAAATAGCTGAAGCCCGTGACTATAACCTCCTCATCTCCGGTCTTTTCATTGATCTTTCAAAGGCCTTTGATACTGTCTGTCATTCTAAACTTCTAACTAAACTCTCAGACCTACATCTCTCTACTCCTCCATCAGCTGGTTCTCTAGCTATCTCTCTGGCAGGCAGAAATCTGTCCACTGGCAAACTGTCCTTTCTCCATTCCTCCCTGTTAATACTGGAGTTTCTCAAGGATCAAGTCTGGGCCCCCTCCTGTTTAATATAGTCACTAATAAACTTCACTCTGCTACTAGCCTTTCTACACTTCTACAGTACAGTACACTGATGAGTCCACCCTCATTACCTCTGCCATCAACATTCCTGATCTACCAGCTCTCACTCAACAAACCTTTTCCTCTGTTGAAACCTGGCTGTCTGATAACCAACTCATATTAAATCCAAAAAAATAAAAAAATAAAAATTCTTCCTCCCTAAAACACTTGCCCAGCACAAAGCCTCTTTCTCCGTATTCTCTCTCAACAACACCATTATTAAACCTGACCCTATACTAAACTACTTGGAGTTATCATTGAAAATGAATTAAAATTTGATATTCTTATTCAACTAAGTATAAAAAAGATCCACCAGATACTTGGACTTCTTCGTAATCAGAAATTTCTGTCACGCTCTTCCAAACCCTCCCTCACTCAAGCCCTACCCTGCCTTCTTTATGCTGCCCCTGTCCTTACTCATGTTCAAATATCTCTTGCCACTAAACTAGAGCAAATTTATAACAAAATTGCTACATTTGCTGCCAACCTTCCTTACAAATCTCACTACAGTCTTGCCCTTAAGTTACTCCAATGGCCAGAATTCTCCAAACAGCTACTTCTACCCCAGCTACATATTGCGCACACTATCCTATATGAACCCTCATCCTGTCCCTCCATCTCCAATTTTGTCTCCTTCTATAACCCCCATCGTCACCTCTGTACTGCCAGTAAATGCCTCGCTCAGTTATACAAACCCAACAAAAACATTGGTAAGACCCTTTACAAATACTCTGTAGCCCATGTCTGGAACTCACTCCCTCTCAACATAAGAAGCATTCAGCATAAATACCTTTTTAAGAAAGAACTTAAACTTCTTCTTCTGAAGACTTTGTCATGCCCTTGTCATGCCCTTGTCAAACCCCCACTTGAACTAGTCTCCTCCCTTCTCATCTGATCTGCTTTTCCCTGTCACCTCTTTTTTCCTCCTTATACTTGCTGCAACAAACTGTACTCGGTCTAATATTCTCTAAACCTTTTAATTATTTGGCCTATGCTTATATACTTTTCTCAAATTTTGGAAATTGCACTTGTTAACGGTTATTTTACTTATGCATTGTACTGTATTGCACAAATTTTTGACTTGTACTATATTTCCATGACATTACTTTAGTATTTTGTAAGTATCATAATTACTTGTATTATTTCTGGAGCTTATCTCCTCGGGTCTCCACCTAAAATGGGCACCTGGCTCAGTTGGACTAACCCTGTTAACAGATGTCTAAATAAGTAAATAAATAATTAAATGTTCCAAGTAAATTTAATACAGTCCTCGATGACATCATATTAAGCATGATATGAGGTATGTCCATAGGCTTTAATGGATGTGGCTCTCTCTGTATGTGTGTTGATGTGCCCATTAAGGATCACGGATGCACCTCACACTTTCCCTACATTGAGATTGAAGTCCTTTTATTCACAGTGGCATGATCATAGGAAAAGAGCTGTTTTTCTTTTATTTTTTTCTTCAAAAAAGCAGTGGCCAAAAAAGTTTGCCACTGGGGCAAAAATGCTGTTAGGCACTTTGGCAACACAGCATGTAGTGCACATGTAAGAAATTTGATACGAACAAAATACTAACCATTGTACAAACAATCAGAATGCATATGCTTTAAAGATTCAAGGAACTTTATTGTCATTTAGGAAACACAAGTGCAACCTGAACAAAATTTTGAGTGTCAACTCTTTTACAGGAGAAAACAAACGCAAAAACACAGACCTGATAAGTATTTATTATTTATTTATTTATATTTGTTAACCGGGAGTGTCCGACTGGACGTAGGTCCATTTTCAGCGGAGGGCCGAGGAGAAAAGCTCCACAGTTAAAATAAACGGACAGTAGTTACTTTGGATTACATAGAGATTAACAGTTTACATAGCAATTACTTACAACATATTTACAGATGAAGAACATAGTACATCAGTAGACAACTAGAATCTATCTGTGAAGTACATAACAGACATTAACAAATGTTACAATAAGAAGTTCCTGCTGTATAATAAGTACTAGGCTTATGAGCATCTGCGCTTGCTATAATCAAGTATTAAAAAATAAACAATAACTATAGTACAAAAGTAAATATCTAGGTAGCTGACACACATGTTTCTACACTGTTTAAATACACCAGACAACACTGACTACTAGATGATTAGCACATGAAAAGAAAAGTACACTATACACTAAGGTGAGACTGGATGATAGTGCACATAAGGAAGTGACTGGAATTGGACTTGAATGAGAATATATTAGTTTTAGTATGCAAAAAAATAGAATTACTGTATGAAAAAAGGAAATTGAGAGCTTAACAATCTATTATAGTTCTGATATATCCAGATTTACGTCTATATTAATGAGTCTTATTGCAGTTGGATAAAAACTGTTCATGAATCTGGAGGTCCTGTAGTGGATACTCCGCAACCTTCTACCAGATCTAAGTTTAGTGACCAACCATACGCTGGATGAGAAATGTCACTCAGTATTTTGCGGGACCTCTTTCTACATCTAATTTCAAAGAACTCCTGTAAGGTAGGAAGACTAGTGCCCACGATTATTTCTGCTGTTCTTATTATTCTTTGCAGCTTCTTCCTTTCGGCCAGTGTGCTGTTAACAAACCGTCCAGTGGCGTTGCTGGTGATGATGCTCTCAATGGCTCCTCTGTAGAAGGTATTTAGAGCTTTCACAGAGGGATTTTCTTTTCTAAGCCTTCTTAGGAAGTGTAGATGTTGATGGGCTTTTTTATTAGCCGGCCTGTGTTTGTACTGCAAGAAACATCCTATGATATATGTACCCCCAGGAACTTTGTGGTTTGGACTCTCCACTTCACCATTGATATTGAGGGTCAGGTGCATGGCAGAGCTCTTTCTGAAGTCAGTAATGATTTTATTTTGTTTTTAGCATTCAGGTCCAGGACGGCCGCGGTGGTGCAGCGGTTAGCATTGCCACCTCACAGCAAGAAGTTCTCCGGTTCAATTCTCGGCTGGGGTGCCTTCTGTGCGGAGTCTGCATGTCCTCCCTGTGGTCGCGTGGGTTTCCTCCGGGTGCTCCAATTTCCTTCCACATCCCAAAGACATGCAGTAGGTGGATTGGGCACGCTAAATTGGCCCTAGGTGTGAGTGTGTGTGCGCCTTCTGTGGAAGGTTGGGCACCAGGCTGGCAACTTGACACCGTTAAACTCCACTGCCAGTCATGAGCGGACAGATGATCCGCTGTGGCGACCCCTAACTAGGAAAAATCCGAAAGAAGAAGAAGATTAGCATTCAGGTCCAAATTGCTGTTGCATCATTCAGTCAAGGAGTTGACCTCATTCCTCTACCCACTGTCGTCATCACCACCTACGAGTCCCACCACTGTTGTGTCATGTGCGAATTTGCTGATGTGATGATTGTTAGCTTTCGCAGAGCAGTCATGGGTAAGGATTGTAAACAGTAGAGGACTTAGCACACAACCCTCGAGTACACCAGTCTTGATTGTAATACTCCCTGAAGTGTTAACAGCGCAGGTCCTTTGTGGTCTTCCGGTTAGGAAATTGAGGATCCAGTTGCACAGCTCTTTATTTATGCCAAAGTTGATTCACTTTTCTATAAGTTGCACTGTAATCACAGTTTTGAATGCCGAGCTGAAATCTATGAACAGCAGTGTGGCATAGTTGTTGCTGTCTTCAAGATGCTCCAATGTGAGGTGAAGTGCCACTGAAATGGCATCAGCAGTTGATCTGTTTGCTTGGTAGGCAAACTGTAGTGGGTCAAAGGATTGGTGTAGTTCTGTTGTCAGATGTCTTTTAAAGCATTTCATTACGTTTGATATAAGGGCCACCAGCCTGTAATCATTTAGGCAGGTGGGGTTGGCTTTTTTGGGTGGAGAGATTATGCTGGTAACTTTGAAGCATGTTGGTACTTTTTCCAGGACAAGTGAGGCATTGAAGATGTTCATCTATGCTGAGTTGGTCTACACAACCTTTCAATACTTTCCCCAGAATGTTATCAGGGCCAACAGCCTTCTTGGGGTTTACTTTCCTCAGTTGGTTCCTTGCATCCACAGCACTGAAGTTGAGTACTGCCTCTTTTTGGTCATTGAGAAGCTTTACAGCCTCCAGGTTGTTTTTCTGTTCAAACCTGCCATAAAATGTGTTTAGACTGTCCAGAAATTCAGTGTTATCATCGCACTGAGCTGACTTGGTCTTGTAGTCAGTTAGCTGTTGAATACCTTGCCACAGGCTTATTGAGTCTTTCGCATCCTCAAAACATCCTTCTATCATCTTTCCATACTCCCTCTTGACCATTTTTAGATTACTCCTTGCCACACTTAGATCCCTTCTTATCCTTTGCCCTGAAAGCAGTGTTTCTTGCCCTCAGCAACTTGTACACCTTGCTGTTTAGCAATGGTTTTTGGTTGGCTGTTATTTAATATTTCTGATGATCATTACATCCTCCACAGATATGTAAGGAGTAATTGTCTCAGTATATTCATCCATGTTAAATTGTTCACTGTGGCTGCCTCCCTGAAGACATCCCAGTTTGTAGTATCAAAGCAGTCCCTGAGACTTTCCATGTGTCCTTCATGCCAGACCCTGATTTGTTTCACAGTGAGCTTATCTCTGATCAAGAGAGGTTTGTAAGCTGGTATTAGTTTTATGGAGATGTGATCAGAGCCACCCAGGTTTGGTTGTTGTACAGCTCTGTATGCTCCTTTTATGTTAGTATAAGCCTTGTCCAGAGTAGTTTCTCCCCTTGTTGGACAGTCCACAAGTTGGTAGTAATTGGGTAGCACCTCCCTGAGATCTGCTTTTTTGAAGTCACCAGCTGTAGTCATAAATTCACAGTCAGAATTCTTGCATTGCAGCTCACATATGGAGTATATTCAGTACTTCAGTGATGTTAGCACTCTGTGGTATATATATACAGCTGCTACATAGACACCATTTAGTTCTCTGGGCACATAAAAATGTCTATATTTCATTATCAGAAATTCCACATTTACAGAACAATGTCCATTCACAATGTGACAGTTTTTGCACCAGCTGTCATTCACAACAAAAATGCACACTCCACCTCTCTTAGCTTTTCCACACAGATCGAGGTTCCTGTCAACTGTGAACAAAGTGAAACCATCAAGGCTTGCAGCAGTGTTGCTAATTCTGTTATTTAACCAAGTCTTTGTAAAGATTAACAGGCAGTTTGTGGTGTTGAGCTCTTGCCTGAGTAAGTCCATCTTGTTGTCTAATGAGCATATATTTGCAAATAGAATTTAGGGAAGTGGAGGCCTGTGAGGGCTTGTTTTCAATCTGGCAATTCCTGCTCTGCAGCCTCTTTTCCTGGTTCTGTTGCATCTCTTCCTTTTGGGTCTCATTCCGATTGTTCCAGAACCTTCCATTTTCTGATTTAGGTACTTTGAAGCTTGTTTGGTTAGGATGCTGAGTTCCAGCAGTTCTGTGAGTGTTATAGGCCTCAGATCCTCCATAGTACGCAGGGAATCCATCCAGAATGACGGCACAAATGAATACTTGATTTCCAGCAATTTCTTTCTGCCACCTCAAAAAATCCAAATCTACCAGATCCACTAGAGCAAGCGACTTAAACCTTAGCACGGATATAAATAAGGACATGCTGAAGGGATAGATTTGTCACCCAGAGACTCCCTATGCTGTGGAATAAAATCCCGGTCCATGTGAGGCAGAGCACCTCGCTGGCTCTGTTCAAGAGAAATCTTGACCGGTGGATGGGAGATTATAGGTTTACCCCCGGGAATCATCTCTGTCACTGCTGGACAGAGGCACAACAAACTAATGGGCACAGTATTTTTTAACATAAGGGGTGGCGTAAGCCACAAAACTTTGGGCTAGGCTTATAAATGCCTTAGGGCAGATAGCCTAGTATAAACCTATGAACCTATAAGTTATTGTAACATCATTTAAATGGCTAGAAAATGATTTTCTCATTTTTTTGCCAGAAAAATAAGACAGATTAAGCATTCCTGTATCATGAGCTAACACAGCTGCAGCCTTCCTGGGCATTGCCATTTTTTTATTGTTAAAGGTAAATGATAGCAGTCCTCTTATATTCCTAAACTTGCAGTTATCATTCTGTTGCTATGGCAATAACCTCCAGCACTTAATTTTTCTTTAGAAAACTTTGATTTATACTGTGTCTCGTTTTTTTTTTTTCTCCAGTGTCTTTGTATGACGGGTGCACTAAGGTGTACTTTTACTATATTTGCACCAATGTATCTTTTGTTTCTACATAAAATAAATTTGTTGTAAACGATACGTTATTCTTACGTGATTGCTCAATTTAATTTTTTTTGCCTTTAACTGAAGAAGATAACTTGAACAGTTCATGTACCCAGCTAACAAACTTAAAATAAATAAATATTACATTTTAACTGCCACTTACTGTCTCCCCCATCGCCATACTATGGCAGGTCTTGCCAGAGACTAGCCCTTCATTCTATAATTCTTACTCAATCTTGATGGACCTTGCTGTGTAGCTGCTGTGTTTTATCTCACAGATGTGCTAAGCAAAATGCTTTCAGCCCTGGTACCCTGTGGAAATTAACTTTTTATTGGCTTTTCTGACAATATTCATTCAATTTACTACTTTCTGTTTTCCCAGCACATCTCCATTTTGGGTCTCCCACCACAGGTTCATAGGCAAGTACTAAGCATGCCGCCCTTGTGGGCCATCTTAAACGTAGCCATATTCTTTAATGAAGCTTCTCACAAGAGACAGTTCTGAGGCCTTGCTGAACTGCTTTTGTAGTATATCCACAGATGTTGCCTTCTGTGTCTCACTGAGTGTCTCTTCATCAGCGTAAATCAGGGAGAACCTTAGTTACTGTTGTGCACACCTGCAGCATCACTCTGATTTTTGTCTAAATCAAGTGTGTTCAGTATGCTTCCATACTACTCTGTTTTTTGAACTGTGGGTGTATTTCTTTGTGTGTGTGTTTGTGTGTGTGTGATAGTGAGACAGAATGAATGACATTCGTTTGCCAGTGATTTCACAGAGCACGACTTTTAGCGCCTTGGAAGGCAGTTTCCCTGAATTGTTTGCCTTAAGCTCAAAAGTCCCTTGAGCTCCTCCTGTGCTTCACGTGTGGCCACTTTCCCATCTGGACATTGGTGCCCATCAGTAACTGTCCTACAGCTGCAAGATGGTACATTGTCTCTTTGACATAAACAAACAAAAGAAAACTTGTTCAGTACTTTTGCCTGATCCTTAATGTTCTAAGGCCAAAAACTTGTGCATGTGTACACACACACACACACACACACACACACACACACACACACACACACACACACGTTGTTTCTAGCAGGCCAGTATCTAGCCAGTTCCTCCTGTGCTCCCATCAGTAATTTATTTCACACGTTCCTAATTGTCAAACATGGCATCATCTTTCTTTCCTTCATCTTGCACTTGCTATACTTCCTTGATGATAGTATAATGCTATAATGCTCAGAGTGGAGTGGAAACCTCATAATATGTATGTGTGTGTGTGTGTATATATATATATATATATATATATATATCTATATATATATATATATATATATATATATATATATATATACACCTAATGATGTTAACTGAAGCTTTTATAACATTGAGTACTTACTGAAAGTCTGTGTGTAAATAAATGCCTTTTTAATGCATGAGATGATGAGACTTTCAGAACAGAACGTTTATCTTGATTTATACTAAAGTTGAGACTTGTGTTGAAATATGTGGCCCTGCTCTGGTCTCCATGTTCGGGTAGTCTAGTGAGTAAGACAGCTTCAGAAGAAACAGGCTATTATGTAGGGAAAGGGTCCAGCCTATTGCAGTGCTGGCAGTTACTGGAGATAGAGGTGAGTGTTACATGTTGTGTGGGCCAGGATCATTTTCTTGACTGTGCAACACCACAGGCACACAGCATCCTTCAGAGGGCATCTGCAGCTGAATGCACACTCACAGTGGGAAGGCATACGGGCATTCACATCTGCAAGCACAAACACCAACATTAACCACTGAGGGGACAGGTTGGGGCAAAAAAAAAAAGCAAAACCCTGATGTTTCTTGGATGACAGTCTGCAATGAGCATTGATTGGCTCTCTCCCCATAGAGAATGAATGGGGGTAGTGGGTTCTTATGTCGTGGGAGGGCTTGATAGCTTGTATACAGGTAATAGAGGGGGTGTGGCAATAATTTTATCCCATCCAAAACATACATACATAGCAATGCCATCGTTCTTTGCTTCCCTTTACCTTCTAATAGCCCAGAATCAGGTATAATCACATTACAGTCCATCTCCTGTGAAACCCTTGTTTCTGATGCTTCTACAGTTTCTGTGGCTTTTTCTGGTAGCATGCCATGCAGCTGACTTGCATGCATGTTGTTGACATTGCATAACATCTTCCTTCACTCGCTACTTCCTCTGGTTTCCTCTTTACTGCTTTGTTTTTTGTTTTTCTTTCTTTCTACACACTACTGCTGCAACCCTGTCAGTTTGATTTTAGGGAATCTTAGTATTTTTCCAGTTAAGCGTTTACTTTCATACCCATCCTTAGATGCAGGTAATCCTATTGTCTTGTCCATGTTTTGTTTTGGAGATATAATTTTTGACAGGCCTTCCACAAATGGAATTTTGTCCATATCCCGCACAAGCTTTCATTTTTTTTGCCACTCTATGCCACCCGTCCTCCTGTTGTGGTCCAGCCATCTCCAGCAAGAACTAGCTTCGCCATTGAGCAATCCTATTCATCCACAGCCTAATTACAGGCTTCATTCCAGCAGATTGGAGAACTACCATTGTCATCCCTTTGCACAAAGGTGGTACCACTACTGACCTGGGAAACTATCATCCCATTAGCTTGACAAGTCTGATCTGTAAAGCCATGGAGCATATTATTGTGTATCTCATAAACAAGGACATACACAATCACCAAGCACTTGACCTCACCCAATTCAGATTCGTCGGGGGCAGATCTTGCTTATTGAACCCTAGTTGACTTCTTTGAGACTGTCTCCAAGGCCCTGGATGAGGGAAAGTCAGTACATACAGCTTACCTTGACCTGGCCAAAGCCATTGACACAATCCCCCACTCGGGCATCATCAAAAAGCTAATGCAACTTGGTGTTAACCCCTGTCTCATTAGATAGGCTCACAGATATGACCCACAAGGTCAAAATAGGCTCCACCACCTCCGACAGCAGACCTGTCACTAGTGGTGTTCCCAGGGATCTGTCCTGGGATCCCTACTGTTTGGCATCTACTTCAGAGGTCCAGGCAAAGACAAAGGACGTGTGGCTGACCAAGTTTCCAGACGACTGTAAGCGGAGTGCTGTCACTGACTTCACAAATGATGTTAACATACTGCAAGAGGGTCTCACAGCTACAAATAACTGGTGCCAAAGTCATGGATGTAAGTTAAATGCAAAAAATGTGTCATCATACCATTCAGTAAAAACACGGCCCCTACTGATTATCACATAAACGGCAACCCCCTAAGCACGCAACTTGTGGTGAAAGACCCATGTACTCAGGTTGACAACAATCTCACATTTGACCATCATGTGGCAGTAGTGGTCAGAAAAGCCTTTTACTTGCTTCATCTCATAAGTAAAGGGGTTGCATCCATTAAAAAGGAGGTTATTACCTCTCGGTACTCCTCCCTCGTTAGACATATAAGTGTGTACAACACCCTGTTTGATATGTACCTCTCCAAACATTTGCACCTACTGGAAAGGCCACAGAAATACCTCACAAAGAGAATCCATGGCCTCCAACACCTGTCTTGTGTAGACAGGCTCAAATCACTATAAA
>NC_056734.1:548443561-548475292 GCF_019279795.1 Protopterus annectens | reverse complement strand
TGCCCAACAGTTTTTTCCTTTTGTTGTACAGTTTGTTTATGGCAGGGGACCACCACATTGGCTTCCTTTTCTTGGTGGGGAGCGTCTTGGTTATATTTGGGATGGCACGATTCATGCACGAGTGGATATGCTCGTATAGTGCCTTTGTGTAGGATTCAGTAGTCGTCCTTTCAGTTCCCGTCTGCATGGGTTTCATGACGTTAGTCATGTCTGATGTGTAGCATGACGTTGGCTTTGGAGATGTGTGTTATGGAGGTTTCCTTACTGGGGTGTGGGGGAGGGATGTGGATGTTAAGGGTAATTAGCTTATGGGCAGACCTGACCACCGATGGGGTGACCATAGTTATGGAGAATTGATTTCCCATGTTGGTAATGACCAGGTCTAGGATATTGGGAGCTCCGAGTGGGAATATGGGTTACTTGATCCACGGCATTGGGGATTATGACTTCCAAGAACCGTTGGGCACACGTGTTGGTACACAAGTAGTTTTCCTAGTTAATGGCAGGGTAGTGCAAGTCACCCACTATTAGGGTGTATGGTTGTATCCTAATATTTCCCAGTAAGTTCAGAAAGGTGTAATGGGAATCTTGGGGCATGGTGGGTGATCTGTAGCAAGCTATACAATTTGGATTGCAGTCTTACCTAGTGTTAATTGCACTGGGAGTAATTCAGATGCATTCTGTTGGGCAAGTAGCTTGGTGGTGTGAATATCCTTGGTGAATATAGACACTCCTCCACCTTTAGTGTTTTGGTCCTGGTTTGGTGGCTGACAGGTGTGGTAAGAGCTGTACCTGGTACCGCAGGGGTGCTCTCTGGAGCCTTGGATCAGGTCTCTGCTACTGCACACACACAAAAGTTCAAAGTTGCCATATCTGGGATTAGAACTCCTACCCAACTAGTACATCACACTACAGCATTACACAGTTATAGGACACACCACGGAGCTTACTGGGCTACTCCTTCCCCAAAGGTGTACTTCAAAGTGAACATCAGCAGCCCTGCCAAAGTAGGGCAATGGATATTGTAGCGAGTGTGAACGGCCTCAAAAGCACTGATCCCTACACAAACACCCAAAATTTTACAGTTGCCATGTCTGGGAATAGAGCCCCTACCTAACTTGTACATCACACTACAGCATTACGCAGTTATAGGATGCACCACAGAGCTTACTGGGCTACTCCTTCCCCGAAGGTCCATTTCAAATTGAATGACATCAGCAGGCTTGCCAAAGTAGGGCAATGGGGAGTGTAGTGACTGTGAATGAACACAAAAGCATTGATCCACACACACACACACACACACACACACACACACACACACACACACAGTTGTCATGTCTGGGATTAGAACTCCTACCCAACTAGTACATCACACTATAGCATTACACAGTTATAGCACGTGCCACGGAGCTTATAGGGCTACTCCGTCACTAAAGGTGTATTTCAAGGTGAATGGCATCAGCAGGCTTGCCATAGTAGGGCAATGGGGAGTGCACGGGCCATAAACCATTCATCTGGAAGCAGACACACAACACTCAGGAGCACACAGGTTTATATTTCACAGGTATGTGCATACAACTGCTAGATGAATACTGACTTGTACAGTCATGTTACACAGTTATCACAAGCACCACAGACACTATAGTGCTGAGGGATACCAGAATCAAATGTCTACAATGATGGACATTTGCACATCATGTGGTTTTAGCCAACTGGATGTGTGCTGGGCGGGACAGGCCTCATGATGGCAGGGTCTTTGACACCGTCTGTCACTCTCTTCCACACATCTATGTATGTGTAATTTCAGCCTATGATAATGTGTTGTCCTTGGATATATGTGTGTTTTCCTATCCAATGTGTGTGCAAAGCATGACTGGTGTGCAATGTGGAGTGTGTGCACAAACATCTGTGACTGTCAAATATGTATAGTCCACTGTTGTTGCCAAACATGGGCTTCAATTCTGTAAGTGTGGGAACATGCCCAGTATGACCTTCTGTACTGAATGTGTGAATCCATTCCAGGTAGGTTGCACTCCAGTGCAGGCTTTTGTGTTCTACAGCTAGGAACCTGTTTCTATGGGATATCTGTAGACTGGTTGACAATATGTGGTCAAAATGGGCAAAGGAGATTGGGTTACTGTAGGTAATCATGTCTGTGCTTCTGCTACATGGTTTTAGAGTTAGAGATATTCAGACAAATGTACTGTTTTACACTGTGACGTTTTAGGTCATCAACTACTGTCAGGTATACATATTTGCTTGCAGTAATTTCCTGGGGAACACAGGGTGAATGCAGCTGTGTCTAGTATTGTGATCTGCAGCCTACATATTCTTGCACAATCATGCCATTCTGGAGGTGAAGTTGCAGACACTTGCTGATAAGTCTGTGTAAATGGTACAGCACCTTGGTACAGTGGTGGCTCAGGATCCCATGCTTGTACATCCATCAATGTGACAGTATAGCCATACCTCACAGCTGTACAGATTCACACAGGTTACCCAGAGGCAGGGGTCATATTTCTGGTAATCACCCCTTCACATTGTGGTTTACAAGCAGGTTTGTAGTCACCCATTCCTGTGTTTGTAGACAGGGATAGTATGTGCACACGGCTGAGTTTCAGACTTCACACACTCCATGGCGTCCATGCTCCTACCGCCCCTCTGTTATTCTATCCTCTTCCCAACATTATGCAAACATTATCTGATAAGTTCCCTATAGTTATCACTTCATCCCAACAGTAATTTGGTGTTGGTCCACAGTTCATGCAGTAGGACATGGTGGACATGTTACTGGGATTTGTCGATATAGTCTTGCATTTGGGTTCTGTGGAGTGTGTTATGTTGTTACTTGGGAGTCCATGACATAACATACATTGGCAGTACAGGTGAGATACAGGCCTTTGGCAGAGGACTGTAGGGCATTTGGTAGTGATGCAGGCCAGCTGTAGCAGGCCGTTGCATTGTGTCACTCCTACAGTCCCAGACTGCAAGCAACTATATTCCCCTGGAGTGACAGGGTAGGTGTGCAAAGTGTTAATGTCAGTAGTTTCTATCATTATTGATACAGTGGTGTGGATGCGGGCAGGGTGCTGCTTGCAGCTAGGGACACACCTGAATGAGGCACCTCTTCAGCATGCTGTGGCTATTTCCATACGGAGGTGGGGGTCACATTGTACTCATTCACAACAGCAGGGTTAAGACCTGTGAGGTACCTGTGGGTGATGGTGGGGTGAGCTGGGTGCATGTATGCTATGGATGCTACTTGCATCTGACTTACAGATATAAGTGGAGCATTCCACTTATGCTGGCTTGTGCAGGGACATTTGCAGTTTCTCAATACTTCAAACATGTGACCTTTTGTGATCTGCCAAGTGTTTGGCCAGACTACATTGGTATTCCATGCTACAAACCTAACTAATGTGCTGCTAATCTGTATGTACAATTCCAAAGATGTGTCCATTTGACAGTAACATATTATACGTTGGGATACTTCCACTTGTGTACTTGTTTGCATGTCTGGGCCCACATTCATGCTATGTCCATCTTTCAGATGGTGGCAGATATTACATCCAAACAATTACTATGGCTTACTGCTGGAATGTGTTTTGCTGGGATGCATTGTGTATGGCACTGCAGTTGTGAGAACTTGGCCCTGTCATCAGCAGTACTGGTCAATGGCTACCAGGACAAAACCCACCATGCCTACATGCTGACCACTCTCACACAATATACAACACACACCAACCTAACACATGCACCCCCGCATATTATACACGTGCTACAATCTATCCTGCTACATTGGCCGGCTCAGGTAATCTGTGCTCCACTGCTATTATACCTACACATACATGTTACTACATTTCTACATAGAATTGTAGGGGGGGGGCACACCTGACAACCGTACACATTTGCTATGACTGTACTGGTACTTCAAGTACTCCATTTCATTCTGTATTCTTACCTATCATGCAGACTAGAACGCATATCAGTGTACTACAGTTCTTAGGTTTTATTGACCTACATTTCAGTTTCAGACTTCTTACCCTTCAGAGCTAACATCCCACTGCCTGACCTGTTGTAGTCTGTCTGTGTAGGTCTGGAGGGGGGCTGTTCTCCATAGCCATCAATCACAGGCCTTAGCACAGCCTTTCTTTGTGTTTGTCTATGCCTGTCCTGCTGGCTGAGACAGTATGTGAGCTTCCCTGACTGGCATGGGTGTGCCCTATGGACACACATTTGGCCCAACACATTTCCTGCAGTGGGTTTTGTCACCTTGTCTAGTACTGGCTACTACAGTGACACCAGTATTTGTTACAGATTTCATGCTGCTACTATAGGTGACTACTATCTGCTGGCATCCCATTCAGCCACCTGATTCCTTTGCATGCTCACATCCATGCCATAGATACAAGTAACAAAACATACTACTCCATTCAGCAATTGACAGAGAGAGCGAATCACCTTGTGGCTGTGCAGTATTGAGGATGGTACTGGAAGGCTGACTATGTCGGATGGGCATAGTACACTCCCTATACATGGTTAAGCACAGGTAGTGTCATGTTTGGCATCCCTTTTACTGTGTGCGAGTCAGAGAGAGGTGTCATTCCCTGGGTTCCTACCATGACAGTGTATGTGCTATGCGTTGCCTCTTTGCCAAGGCCTGGGCATACTGGGCACACCTTCTGCCTACTGGGACAGTCTCAGGTTGTTCTTCCGAGTCACTCTGTGCCTGTGCAGGCCTTGGCAATGGTGGGGGGCAGTGTGGCCCTGCCCCATGCTGTTCCTGCTGCAGCTGTTTCCACAGGATCATATAGTGCAGCATGGCACATACAATGATAATTTGGGTACATGTAGCTGGTGAATACTGCAAGGCTCCACCGGATATGTCCAGGCACCGGAACCGTGACTTGAGCATCCCAAACACACGCTCTATTATGATTCTGGTCTGTGCGTGTATGGAGTTCTTGTTCGGCTGTGTGTGCATTTCTGATGGGTGTCATCAGCCACGGCTCCAGTGTGTAACCAGCATCCCCCACTAGGTGGCCATAAGGGATGTCCCCATTGGCAAATCTCTGGTACCGCTGCGTCATATGCCAGATGTGGAAGTCATGATAGCTTCCAGGGCAGCCAGCACACACATTTGTTATAATGCCCTGGGCATCGCACATGACCCTGGGCATCGCACATGGCCTGGCAGTTGATGGAGGGAAAGCCCTTTCAGTTGATGTAGACCCTACCCCATTCACCAGGTAAGTGCTCTGATGTGTATGTGTGTGCAGTCTATAGCACCCACTACCTCAGGGTGTTCTGCTATTTGGTGGAAGAGGAGCATATTGCTAGTCAACAACTCACACATGTTGTGGAAATATACGTGCTCACCGGCATGTGCTGACATAGCATCCAGGAACTGGAGTACCCTGGATGCTGATGCCTGCGAGATCTCCATGATATCCCCAGTAGGCCTTTGGAAGGTACTTGTAGCTAGTATTCTTAGGCCTACACATACCTTGGTATCCACTGGGATGGCTTCCCCTCGTCGGTTCTGTGTGAGAGGCGTGGCCGGCACAGCTCAACAATTTGCTGTAGGAGGTCTCTGTCCACCCTATAGTGCTTCACTATCTCCAGCTCATGTAGCCCCTGGCAGGTTACCCTGGGTCTGTACACTCTTCTCCTCACTGTGGGTTGGTCATCAGCATTCTCACCCTCTTCCACATGTTGATTTAGGAGAGCTAATGCAGCCCCTATCATTTTGTTGCTTTTGTTAGGTAAAATTTCCCCGCTTGTGTACACCGGTGGTGTAGAGTTTGTGGGGGAAAAATAGAGGGAAAGGTGTTTGCATAGTTTATAGTAATGTGCTGGTCTGGGCTGCTGCCTGTGTAACTGGCGGATTCTGATACATTTCACCTGCCAGCTATGTGAGTTCTCCTTGATTACCTTCCTACTGCTGTTTTCCCTTCCCATTGCCAGCTATGTGAGTTCTCCTTGAATACCTTCCTACTGCTGTTTTCCCTTCCCATTGCCTAACAGTTTAAGCCCAGAGGCGTGCTGCACAAACACAGTGCTCAGATGTGCAAGGAGCTGCTATTTACTGGTTTACTTTTTTTTTTGGTTTAAAAACGCGGTGCATGGCTCACACACCCGCTTAGGCAATGTAAAGAGTGCTAGGCAGCTTCAGACACACACCCTTGCTTAGCTCTGCTAAGCTAGGGGCAAACCCGAGCCACAGGGCTCCAATAAGCTTACAGTATGCCTGACACACCCCTCTATGATGTCAGCATGCTCTTAGGCTTGCACCATGGTCTTCCTGCACCTACACGGTTGGGTGCAGGTTAGCCATGAGGGGGAATCTGGGATTCAGTATCATTCCCCTCATTTACATAGGATTGCCTGCTAATGCCTAGTTACAAGTCTGACAATGATCCTTCCCCCTCAGCAACCACTATTCACTGGCCTTGTTGTCTTCTGCCTGCCATTAACTTTAATGGCAAAATTGCGATTTTGCAGGGAAAGCTTTTTTCAGGGTTTTTCTGTTATTTTCCAGCCGATCCCATTTGCGCGCCGCTGCCCTACTCTTAAATGGCCGAAATCGGACCAAAAAATATTTTTTTTATTTTATGTTATGCCAATGGCCATAGGCATGCTTTATACGTTATATACACCCCTTATTTGGAGCAGTCATGCCTCCGTTTTGTAGTTTGCAGAAATGTACTCGGTTACTAACCGATTACATTTCTGCAGATTACACTAGTCCTGCACGGCCGGCTTCCAGCTTCCTGGATCGCAAATTCACCTCATTTGCATGGTTTTCACCTACAAACGGGGTAATCTGCATACAGGATCTGTGTCCTTGCAGGAATAGTGCAGGAGCGCTCGTGCACGTCCCTGGAGCTTGTTCCTGGATCTCTCTGTGGCCATATTGCCTCCAGCAGGTCCTGCACTATTCCTGCATGCCGGGCAGAGGTTGCTGAATCCCAGGGAGTATGTCTAGGATAGGGGCTTCTTTCTATTGTCTGGGAACAGAGGTTATTACAGATTTCCAAGGTAATTGTTTTACGACACCCAGCTGAAGGCAAGCTTCAAAGAGAGAACTGTCAGCGTCTGAGAGCAGTATTTTTAATATAAACATGTTAAAAATTTTAAGTTTTGGCTAGCCTGGAAATTAAATCAGAGGAGACGAGAATGATGTAATCCAGCTAACCCAGCAGTAATGTGCATTAGTAATTTAAGAACGATCTCTCAGAGAAAGAGTGCAATTTGTATCTTGTCTTTGGAATTGAAAACATCCATTCAGCACTTGTGTTTGCCTACATCTTTCTCCGTACGTTATTTAGAACATTGTTTCTCTTAGAGATAGGAATATAGCAAAAGTAGTCTAGATGTTTTCTACATTTATGTAATACTGTCCTACAATGTTGTTTTAAAATATTTGCTGTTTTCTGAACTCTATTGTTACTGTGTTGAGTTAATGAGTACTGATTTGTGCTTTGATTATTTATTATTAAATATATTTAAACCTTTTAACTGTGACTGATTTTGTGCAGAGATAATTTAAGCTGTTAGAGTACTTGCATGCGTTTGATACTGTATAAGCCTCTCTAAAATAGTCTTAAAAGTTGTGTCACACTTACCAATTGGATAACAGTAACATTGCACAGTGGAATTGGTCCCCCTTCGGGAAGGGCCTTAGAGTAGGTGACGAGTGGCTGGTGGCAGTTGGTACTACCTTATAGTCTGGGCAGAAGGGGGCATAGCTACTGCCAGCCTTCCCCAGGAGTGTCTGTGTGTTTGTATGTAAATCATATCTCAAAGTGTGTGTGTGTGTCAGCTACTTGGGCAGGGGTACGAAGCACTGGTTGGACAGAGAGGGTGCTGGAGGTTTTGCTTGACCACTCACCTGAGATCTTAACCTTATAGCTGTGCCAGTGGGGAGTCTTATTGGGGATCTGGAGAGAGAGGTAGAAACCAACCCCGGACTGACTGTGTGCTCTTAAGAGAAATTGTACTTTACTGTGTGTGCACTTACCCTTCCAATGTGCACATCCCTCACTGGTGTTAATAGTGTGGATTAAGGCTCACTGATTACTGGGCCAGTGCACAGGTGTCACAGTATATATTTAACAATTCTTTGCACATTCTTAAACTTGAAAATGACAAAGGCAATATTTTACTGTCTGCAGTTAACCTGTTTACCATTCTTTATAAATACATCTTCTTTGTTTTGTTCTATTGTTTTTGTACAATTTCTCACAAGCCTTTTGTCTGGGTTATAGCTGAAAATAGTACCTGGACTAGTTTATTTACCCAGTTAACAGATGTTTAAATATATACAATTTTTGCTGCCGTATTAGAGATCGGCCTCAGACAGCTAATACAAGAGCTTTGCTCAGGAAAGCATTGGCTTTGGAATTGGTATTCTCAGATAACCTGGAAGGCAGGATGACAGATCTCAACATGAGTAGCTTTTTTGGAATAAGCATCCACCAAACAGTGCGTCGCTCACATCAAGTTAGCTACGGATCTCAGTCAACTGAATGACAGATTTCTGAACTTTAGAAGGGCAAACTCTAACCAAACTCATCAGTGTCTTAGGAAAGTGGTACTCAACAGGAACAGTAGAGTGCGAATTGAGAAATGTTAAGAAATGTATTTATTTAATGGTTGTTGACCGGGAAAGTCTGACTGGATACCTGCCCATTTTCAGCTGAAATCCAGGGGGGGGGGGGGACACTTGTCTAGGAGGTAAAGTATGCCATGGGCCATAATGAGTTGGATGCATGTGTGAGTTGGGTGTATGTGTGGAAATTGGGTAGCTCAAGCTAATTTAGTTGGCATAGGGCAGTACAGTGATGGGATCTATGAGCAGAGTTTGTGGCGAATCTAGCAATTTTGTAGTAGCACGCATCTAGTTTTGCCAGGGCTGTTTTCTAAGGGTTAGTTAGAATGAGTGAGGCATACAGAAGAGTAGAGATTAGGTGTGTTCTGGCAATAGACTGTCTTGTGGAGTCAGTGAGTAAGGGTTTAACTCTGTAGAGACAGCCTAATTTAATGTGAACTTTTTTTATAGTTAGGGTAATGTGTTTGTCAAATCTCATCATGTTATCGACTAACACCAAGACGTTTAGTCTGAGAAATGGGTTCTATTCTTTTATTAGAAGAATGCATCATGAAGGGGAACAGGTGGCCTTATGGCTTGTTGTGCGAGAAAATCTTAAGTTTAGTTTTATCAGGACTGAGGATTTACTGAGCATCAGACAGCTAAGATTCTACCTCTGTAAAGGATTTTTGGGTTATTTCTTGGAGCATAGAAAGAGAGGGGTCCGCACATTCAAGTGTGAAGTCATCATTGTATTGTATGGTAGTGGCTTGGTGGGTGGCAGTGTGAAGTTTGCTGGTGAAGATGGAAAATAGGACAGGACCTAGAATGTATCCTTGTGGGATGCCTAATTGGACAGGAAGTAGTGAAGAGAGTTCATGTTGCCATTTTACAGCCTGATGATGGTCAGATAAGTTAATGTGGAACCATGTAAGGGCAGAGTGGCTTAGTTTAAGGGATGAAGGTTCATTAAGGAGTTTCTGATGGGAGATGGTATCGAATGCTTTGGGCAAGTCAAGGAAAACACAGGAGACTAGATGACTGTTTGTGAAATAGAGTTTGTTAAGCTTAAGAGAGCTGTAGTGGTACTGTGGTTGGATCTAAAGCTCTGTTGGGAATTATCTAGAAAGTTATTGAAAATTAAGGCATGAGATGGGAATGGATACATTTCTCTAGAATTTTAGATAGCAGAGATAAGATGGCAACAGGTCTGTAATTGGAGAAGTCAGTAGAGGTACCCCCCCCCCCTTTATGTAATGGGGTGATTTAGGAAATTTTCCAAATCTTGAGAATGTAGTATTCTGTTATGGAGTGATTGATTAAGATAGAGATTGGGTAAGAGATTATGTCAGCAGCTTGCCAGAGATATTCAGAAGTGAGATTGTCAGCAGTGAGAGGAGTAGGCCTACGTTTACTGAGCAATTTCTTTTATGGTGCTGGTTTTTACAGTTTTGAAGGGAAAAGGTGTGTGAAATATTGTCAGGATCTGTAGGAATGGTTAGAGGACTATTGTCGGTTTGAGTTAGGTTTAGTATAGAGTTTGTAAAGTAAATGTTAAATTGCATGGCTATACTATATGAAGAATTGGTATGGTTAGACGTTGGGGTTTTGGGTTGACCTGGCTTTAACAGTTGATTTATCGAAGCCCAGAATTTTGGGGTATTCTTTTGGTATTTTTGTTGGGTTATAATGTAGTAGGATTTTTTATTGTTTTTGACCTGTTTCTTGGCTCTGTTTCTTATATGACAATATGAATCAAAAGAGGTTCGGGTTTTGCTGGACTGGTACTGAGCCCAGGCTTTGTCTAGTTTAGTTTCTTTTGTCAGCCAGGGAGCATAGTTTGTCTTGAGTCTAATAGTTCTAGGAGGTGTTAAGCTACTTAGGATGTCTAGAAATGTACTGTTGAAGTAAGATATGACAGCATCCAGTGGGAGGGATAATGGGAGTGGACCAGTCGTCGTAGTCTAGATAAGAATGTCTGGGGTGAGAAGTGTTTTTTTGTGGTGTCTCACTCTGAATGTAGTGTTTTTGTTGATGTGTTGGCATTGTCTAACCAGGTAGGTGGTCGCTGATACAATCTGGGAGGCAACCAGAATGAGAGAATGCTGCCTAAGCCATCAGAAGAATGGCAGTGCAAAAGGTAATTTTAGTGTATCCATATCAAACAACCAATCTGACAACTAACCTATGATTAAAAACAAGCAGAAAACCAAAGGGAGGTGCATCAGATGTCTGTAAAGAGATGAAAGCAGTTGTGGTACAACTGGTGATATAGCACAATGGCTGGCGTATCAAGGCAGCTGAAAGACTTGCCCCTACTTAAACTAACAGAAGCGCAAATTGCACTTGCTCATACAACTGGCAATAAGAGTTCAAATGAACTGTGGGGGTGGTGTTTGAACAACTGACTGCCACAATACCTTTCTTAAGGGGTGAAACAATGTATTCCACAACATATATCGGGGCCTATACAGATAACCAGGCCGGCAATGCCATACATGGACTTGCCCTCAAACTGACCATTACGTAACATTAAACCAACAGAAAAATGTTTAACTAAAACAGTCTGATACTCTAAACAGATGAAGTCTGTGATAGAAGCCATCTATTTACAAAGTGCTACCTGAAATGTTACTGATTTAATAAAACTCAAAGTACCAAACCAGAGAACTGTAGAGTGCATGTATATGTAAAAGCACTGTACAAAAGAAGTAACCAAAGTCTTAGACATGGAACAAAAAAAAAAAAAAATCTTACAAAACAGCCGATATACACCCATATACTCCCTCTTTGGGACCCAAGCTAGCAATACACAAAGATTAGCTTTGATGCCTACCTTTCCATTACTTTTGCAAACTTTTTTTTTTTTTGTTTGTTTTTAGTAACAGTATTAGCTTGACATCTTTTTCTTTGCTTTAGTAATTTGGAGCAGTAAGGACATATTTAATAACAGATCTGCATTACTATGGAGTTGGCAGTTGTGCATCTGTAAAATTTTGTGGTAAGATCTGCAGTATTAGCTGGCACAAAAATTAAAATGTCACATCTTCGCCATGCAGCTTCAGTGAAACTTGCACCTCCAGTAAACTTGGTGTTATGTAAATTTCTGGGTCATTCATTATGTGTGCATTCAAAGTTTTACTTTACACCAAACCCAGAATGATCTCACTCACCAAAAACAAGCGAATGCTCAGCAGATTTGTCTATTACAGTCTGCGTGAAAAAAAAATACACACAAGAGAACATTATAAGCATAGCTGGCCTTACACATAGGCAAACCAAGTGGCAGCTTGTTGTGCCATCTAGCCTGGAGCTCATTTATTGCACGCATGCATAAGTATTTGCTGCGGTAGCGTTGTCGCCTCACAGTTAGACGCTGTCCTGTTCGATTCTCAGCTAGAGCGTCTTCTGTGTGGAGATATGCGTGAATGGGTGTACCTTCATTGAAGTTTGTGCATCAGGGCCGGCAACTCGGCACGTAAAAATCTGCTGCCAATCATTAGCGGACCAGAGTTCCGCTGTGGCAACCCCTAACCAGGAAAAGCCGAAAGACACAACAACCTTATTTTACTTTTTTCTCTGCAGGGAAAAAGAAGGAAAAATGCTGCTACGGCTGAGGTGCTCTGTATGGAAAATGCCATAACTACAGTGCTTCTAGCTTCCACAAGTTACACAATGAATCAGAATTTGTTACATAGCTCCTGGGTGAAACGATGCAAGAAGCATGAAAATTTTGAACTGTGGACTTGGGACAGCAGAGACAGAAAAAAAAATAAGCATGCTGCTGTGCTGAGCAATTTCTCGCTGATAGCACACAGCAAATTTCTCAGTTCCAAGTACTGCATTTTGTGATACATGCCAGGATGTACTGATTTGACTATTTCTTGTGTGTGTGTGCACGTGTGTGTGAGCATGTCTAGTGGTATTCGTGCATGAATGGCTATCATGGGGTCAGGTGCTAAATGTGTGTGCGCGCACGTGTGCAAAAGTATGTGTAAGTGTGTGTGCGTGGAGTGCAGAGCCAGGCTAAAGCAAAAAAGAAAGAAACCAAAAGCAGTAACTAGTTGCAGCTGATTCAAACCTGATTGTGCTGTTGTGTTGGCAGAAAAAATAGAGATTTTTTTTAAACTACAAAACCAATGTGATCCAGTCAAAGTCAATATAGAGAAGCCAATGGTGAGAACTGCCTGGAATTAACTGCATTTGTTAAAGTAAGTACCCCTACCCCTGAAGTGTCCCTGATTTTACAGAATATCAGAGAGTCTGCCTCCTATTTTTTTTGGGACTATTACTCATAAAAATGTAGTTTTCTGGCAAATCATCGATGGCTGCACCTAGGACAGATATTTTCAGATGTCATATCGTAAAAAAATACTAAAAACTTTTTCTTCCCTGATTTTGGGGCTTTATGCCCTCATTAATTTTTGGTTTTGGCTCAGATTCTTCAGCTAATAGGTTGACGTGTTGTACATAGGCCGGCTTGAAACCTTATTGTTTCTTTCAGACAGCCTGCATTTGATTTGTGTATTGGGCAGTGGAGTAGCTGACACCAGTGAGAGAGAAATGACAAGGCTATGCCTGTTCGATCCTCTCAGTTAGGAGCGGTTGGGTATGCATCCCCAGAAACGCCTGAGCATAGTTGGAGGTACTTTTTACAAGGCTGGAGACCTTTGAGGATTATGTCATTCTCAGAAATAGGCAACATGTCTTGCAGAGGCTCACTGCATACCTTCCCCAAAGGCACATATGGCAGAATGTAGTATCACAAAACAAAAATGACAGCCTCCCACCACATGGATTATAACTTTACTCCTGGCATTTTTAACCCTCTCCTCTAAGGCACTTGCACTTCTGGAGACAAATGGCTCAACAGAGCAGACCAGGGACAGCTTCAATAGTCAGAGATGGACCAAAAAGAAACAAAAGTAAATATGTAACAGTTTCACTGTATATACTATATCCACCCACCAAGTGCAATACTTATACATTAGAATTGTACTGTGGCACATTACTTTTTGGTATCTGCATTTTAAAGACTCTCTGTGGTTTAAGCTTCTTAAAAACAGTATTTTAATTGTTGGCTTTTCCTTTAAAAATGGAGTATGACAGGTGCCAGGCTTAATTTTTCTTCATTTGTGATCAGCTTTCAATCATAAATGTATGAATTTTTTTCTAAGATCAAGATGGGAGTATGTCAGAAAATTCACTTTTCTTAGAGATATAAAGATCTTGGAATTTGGTATATTTAAGTAGGGGTAACAATTTAACAGTGTTCAAGAGTTGAGTTTCAATGGTTGCTGTTTCGCTGTCAGTTCAATACCCAGTCATCGCTCTTCTGAGAGCTGAAGACTAGTGTATCAAAACTAAATGTTTTAATATTTGCAGAGAAATACATATAATCCTACTTAACTTTACACTGCTTAATGCAACACTTCAAATTTTTCTGCCTATGGCCAACTCCCACATTAAAAATTAAGGATGAACTCCACCAAATGCCACATGGCTTAATGTTATAATTTAGTCGATGACAAGTTCAGCAGCACAGTGGTTTAAAATTCACTGCTTAACTCACAGACAACTAACATCAGTTCCAAAGCATGCAGTTGTGCCTTACGGGGAACTGTCCACTGCATGCATGCTTAATTATTTAATGATTTACTTTATTTTACTTTTTTCCCCTGCCAGGTTAGATTACACAGTGTTAACGGACTGTGTTGAAAAGGCAAATAAACACTTTTGTTGTTGTTGTGTCTTTTGGCTTTTCCCGGTTAGGGGTCGCCACAGCGGAAATCCGGTCAGCTAATGATTGGCAGTGGATTTTTACGTGCAGAGTTGCCAACCCTGACGCACAACCTTCTGTGCTTGCTTTTTTTTTTTTTTTTTTTTTAACTGAATAAATTTCTATTGATTTTCAAAAACATATATACAATATGTATATCAAATAAATATTTACATAGCTTAAAGTGGAGAAACAATTCCAAAAACAAACATTACAAAACCAACTATTTACACAGGATGTGTATACTTGAAAAACTTTTGTTTTCTTGAAGGTATCTTTGAATAAGATGACAATTTATTACAATTTCTGTTTCCAGCACTTGATTTACTTTCTGCCAGGCAATGCTTAAGGAAGTAGATAGTTCTGTTCTTTCCTTGATGGTTTTCAATTCCAACTGCGAGAATGATTGGGAGGAGTTGCAGGCTTCCAGCTTTGTGCAATATTTTTCCTTGGAATAGCTTGGAGAGCCCACAAAATTACATATTTTGCCTTGGAACACAAGATGGTACAGGTGTATTCAACAAAACTAGAGAGTTTGTAAGTTGGAAATTATCAGTGAACAGTGCCTGTAACAATTAAATCTTTCCTACTATTTAAGTAAATGGCATTCACAGAACATGTGTTGCCAGTTGGCTATTGATCGTGATTTACACCTCCAACATCCATTTTCTTTATTATATATTAGTTCTAATTTGTATGGTATTATACATGTTCTGTATATAAATTGCCATGTGAAAAGTTGTCAATATAGTGATAAAGATGTTAATTTTGGAGATGTAAGAATTATTTTTATCTTTTATCATCTGGCATTTTACCATTAACGGTTTCATAATATTTTCATATATTTTGTTTACTATGAACTCTTGTTTCTTTAATTTGTAAAATACTGATAAAATTCCTTTCCCATTTGTGGAATATTCCATCAGCGTTATTAACTGCTCTATGAACTTATGAACATTTTCCCTAACAGACTACTGCTTTACTGCCTGTTGGTTTAAAACTGTTTGCCTTAATCCCTGCAGCATCAACCACGTTATTTTTCAAGGTTGCACTCTCTAATAATTTCCTCTACCAGTAGTACTTTATTAATGTTTATCAACTGATGCAAGTAAATTAGACCATTCTTACCAAGTGTTTTAACTGCTACTGAGTCCTGAGTTATATTATTATTTTGTGTATATGCTATTGGGAATATGAAAAAAACATGCTTTTATATCTGGATTTTTGTTTACAAAGTGCATAAAAGACTATTTAAAAAATGTATTTAGAATTTATATTTCTGAGTTTCCCTGTTGCCATAAATTCCTTTAATAACCAAAGTAAGCTGTTTGGTACTATTTCCATATGTTTATCGTATCATGAGGGTTTTTAACCAGATTTTTTCATGTACTAGTTTCCATTTGGAAGTATATTCTGTTTAACCACAGAGAAACTGTTTTTAAAGCTGATGATTGTATATATCCCTCTAAATCTGGTAAGCCTACTCTACCTTCTTCCCATTTGTCAAATTGATGTCTTAGGGCAACTCTAGGTTTTTTAGGGTACCATAAGAATTTCGTTATTAACCCTTCACATTGTTTTAAATTTAGGTGGAGGTAGCGAGTAAGCTTGTATAAAATGCAGAATTTTCAGGAGTATAATCATTTTAATTATATATATATATATACATGGTAAAAAAATAGCTTATACCATTTTTGTAGGAGTTCTTTGATATTATCCAAAATCTCTTTATAGTTTAGTTGCACTGTTGTATCTATGTCATAGGTGGGTACTAGGCTATCGGCCCTACATATCGGCCATACAAGCCTAGCCAAAAAATGTACCCTGGCTTTCGCCACCCAAGAAAATTATTTTCATGTGCCCCTGTCGAGCAGAGCCACAGAAGTGATCCCCTGGGTGAATTTACCATTTCCCATCCAATCATCAAGATTTTTCTTGAAGAGTGCTAATGAGGGGCTCTGTTTGACATACATAGGTAGTCTGTTCCAGAGTATGGGAAGTCTCTGGGACAGGAATCTATCCCTCCAGCATGTTCTGTTTATTGCGGTGACAAGGTTAAGGTCCCTAGAGCGTGTAGCTCGGAGGGATTGGGATTTCTTTAAGTGGAGCATGTCCAACAGCTCTGGGTTTGACATAGCTTTGTATGTTAGGCAGAGATCGCCCCTGAGAAGGCGATATGCGATGGAGTAAAGCTGTAGTTTTTTGAGACGGTCTGCATAGGGCATCTGTTTGAGGCCAGTAATCCTCTTTGTGAGGTATTTCTGTGGTCTTTCCAGTTGTTGTAGATGTCTTGTGAGGTACATACCAAAAGGGGCGTTGTACTCTATAATGGGTCTAATGAGTGATGAGTAGAGGGGAACAATGACCTCTTTTTTTCTGGATGAGAATCCTTTTGTGATGAGATGAGCCACGTAGAAGGATTTCCATGTGTAATTTTAACTCCTAAGTATTTGATTGTATCATTTCTAGATAGATATTTACGATATTTTTTATTTAATGCTTCTTTGTTCATATTTATTAGTAACATATTGGTTTTATTTTCATTAAATGATAGTCCAGAAATCTTCTTAAACTGGTTTGTTGCTTTCCATAGTTCTTTTAGTGTGTTATTATCTTCTTTTAAAGTTAATAAAATGTCTGCAAATGGCTGAATCTTTAACTCAAGGTCAGTATATAGTTGAATTACTTGAATGTTTGGGTTTGAATGTATGACATTTGCTAACGGTTCTATTACTAATGCGAATAACAAAGGAGAAAGTGGACAAACCTGTTTTGTACCTTTTGTAATGGTAAAAAAAAATTATATATATATATATATATATATATATATATATATATATATACATACACACACACACACACACACATATATATATATATATATATATATATACACACACACACATATACCTTTCCTGTAACTAGTGTAGTCCATATTCAGATCTGCTGTATCCATAACTGTATGCAAGCTTCTGAGCCCCCCCCCCCCAAGCTTTCTGTGTTGGAGGGAAGCCTTCGAGCTTATCAGTGGGAGTGGTAAGCACTAAGTAACCTATCTACCACATAAGGAGTGGTTCTGGCCCAGAAATTGTAGTTATTGGCCGTTTGGGCAGTTTTTCCATATCTCTCAACTTTCTGATTTAAAAGCCCGCATTTGCACTTGTTTCCCCCTTTCCTGTAACTAGTTTAAGTCCAGATACAGATTTTTAGTTTTAACACTTGAATTTGCTTATTCATGATCAGCACTTCTTCAGAACTTGTAAGCACTAAATAACCTAATTACTACAGCACTCAACCTTCCTCATTACCTAGAGGAAAACAGTTTTGGTACTTACTTTCCTCACTTGCTCAGAGAAAAACAGCTCTTGTACTCACTTTCCTCACTTATCTAGAGGAAATAGTTTTTTATTCAGGCATGTCCAAGGGTCAGCTCCCAGTGTTCTCTCATGTCTATCTAATGAATCTGGGCATCTTGGAGCAATGTAGAAATTGTCTCATGTACACAGACAACCCTCTCCTCCTACCACCCAACACTACAACCTGTGAGAAATGCACTTATCTAGCCAAACTGGAGGCAAAGCTCTCTCCAATCAAGACTGAACTTGACAGTCAAGAGGAGAAGGTAAACACTTGCACCACACCACACTCATCACGTAGTCTCACTAAATCTACACCACCAAAATCCACACATAGAAACACAAAAAACATTCGCGGAGGCTCTCAATAATAATCAGTTCAGGCAACAGAGACCTCCAAAGGAGAAATGCAAGCAACCTCCACCCCCCAACACATTCCAAATGACACATAGCCCGCAGACTCAGTGTGCCACTCAACCACAGCCAAAAAGGCAAAACAACATACCCAACACACTAGTCATAAGTGACTCTATAGTCAGGCATGCTCTGCCTAATGTAGATTGGAATCCTGTTCCAAACCATGGGGGGGGGGGGGGGGGGGTCTCTAGGACAGGAATCTATCCCTCCAGCACGTCCTATTTATCATTGTGGTGAGATTTAGATCCCTAGAGCATGTGGCTCTTGGGGATTTGTTTTTTTTTTTTAGGTGGAGCATGTCCATCAATTCTGGGTTGGACATGGCCTTGTATGTCAGGCAGAGATCACCTCTGAGTAAGCGGTATGCAACCGGAGTACAGCTGGAGTTTCTTCAGTTGGGCTGCATAGGGCATATGTTTGAGGCCAGTAATCCTCTTGGTAAGGTACTTCTGTGGTCTTTCCAGCTATTGCAGGTGTCTTGTAAGGTACATCCCAAATGGGGCGTTGTACTCTATGATGGGTCTGATGAGTGATGAGTAGAGGGGCACAGTAATCTCTTTTGTTCTAGATGCAAACCCTTTTGTGATTAGTTGGGCCACATAGAAGGATTTTCTAACCACCTTGGCAATATGATGATCAAAGGAGAGATTACCATCTACTTGGGAATCCCAGATCCCTTATTGCATTTTCTGTATTTAGGGGACTACCATGTATGTGGTAGTTCACAGGTACTTTGTTTTTTCCAAAGGGGATGACTATGCACTTTTTGGCATTTAGCTTGAGGCCATGATTTTGACACCAGGTATCCGTTTCAGTGAGACCCTTCTGGAGGATGTCTATCAGCTGGAGAGTCAATTATGGTCCCCAATTTGCAGTTGTCTGTGAACTTGGTCAGCCATATTCCTCTTGTGCTTGCCTGTACCTCTGAGAAGTATATACCGAACAGGAGGGGTCCCAGGACTGAGCCCTGGGGGATGCCACTTGTAACTGGTTTAGTCTCAGACCTAGAGCCTGCTAATCTCACCGTGTGGGCTCTACACGTGAGCCAATTGGCAACCCATCTAGTGACGTAGGGGTTTATGTTCAGGCTGGTCAGCTTGGCTATAATACCAGAATGGGGAATGGTGTCGAAAGCCTTTGCGAGGTCTAGGTAGGCTGTGTGGACCTCCTTTTCCTCATCTAAAGCCTAGGTAACTGTCTGAAAGAAGTCCACCAGGTTTAGGAGGCATGATCTGCTCTTAAAGCCAAACTGGGTAGGGTCCAATGTTTGAAGTTTCCCAATGTCTCTGTTAAGGAATTCCATGATGATGCGCTCCACAGCCTTGCAGACCAGGCTAGTCAGGCTTAAAGGGCGATAGTTCCCGGGGTCCGTTGTGGCTCCACCTTTGTGGAGCAGGATAATGGTTGCTGTGCGCCACTCTATGGATACATAGCCTGTAGAGAGGCTGAGTTTGAACAGTGTATTTAGGTGAGGGGTTAGTTCATTTTGGAGCTCATAAGACACAGCCTGGGATTTGTGGCAAGACTTTTTGTTATATACACCCTATTCTGGAAAAGGTGTTATGTCTATGTGAGTAATGTGTGAATATCAATTAATTTTGTTCAGCATATGTGTTAATGTCCATTAAGTTATACGAGTCAGTAAACTCTAAGTAATTTTGATAGTGGAGATTTCTTGTGTGTGTTTTTAGCATGTGTCCTCTTCTTTCATTATACAATTAAAATCTCTTGCAATTATTGTATTACCTTTGGAATGTTGTATTATGTCCTGCAAATGTGGTTTGACTGCCAAGATACCCAATCTTGGTATCCATTAGTGGTTTACAAGGGTATAAGCAAAACCATTTATTAATATTGACACTTGACTGTATTTATGATCTTGGGCATCAAGGTAGTCTCTCTCTCTCTATAATATTGCTACACCTCTTTGCTTTCTACTACATTCTGAACTTGCTAGTAATGTGCAATTATCTTTGCAAGCTTCCTCTTTTACAGCTGTTATTTAAGACATCGACAATGACAGAAATGCATTTCACAGTTGTACTAACTAAACCTTTGTATGTAACCATTGTCCTGTTTTTGTGTTTGTACATAACCCTGTGTGTGTGTGCTGAAAACTTTTTACCATTCATTTCATATACGTTATAAATACATTTTATAATCATCCATTTAAAAGGTACAAATAAAAACTGTGTAAAAAGTGGTTTTCAAAATATAAACAGCCAATCATTCCCTTCATGGGAGAAAACATCCCATCCTTGAATAGGTTTGCCATTCAAGTGATCCCTCGTATCCCTATTCAGCATCTTCCCTCAGCTTTCCCAGCAACAAATATAACTAAAAGCATCAAATTTGTATTGCTGATGTGCTATCAAACTTCAACTATTGAACTGTATAATATTCAGTTAAACACTATTACAGAGACTGTTATACAACATTTCTGTCCGTAGTTAAATAAAACAGCGCAACCAACTTTAAATACAACATTGTTCTAGTATATACATCTTATATTTTATCTAACTGTATTATTTAATGTCCTTTAACCAACATCTGTTTTTGTGTAACAGTATCTACTGTAAAGTGTCAACATTTGATTTAGACAACGCTTTATTATCAATGCATATCTTGCTTCATTTATCACCACTGTGTATATATATCCTTTTGCCCATATGTATATTTCTAAGTAACCACTTTATTTTTAGTGTTTTTTACGCCAGATTTAATATACGACTAAAACAACTGTTAGTATTTGTTGCAAACCCTATATGTACACAGTCCAGCTAGGTTCATATTTCCTACTGTTAAGACAACACAGCCTTATGAAATTTCACTTGTTTCAACATCCAGTCAGGTTAATGAAAACATTGTTATTGTTATAAAATGTAGATTTTAATATATAACAACATTTTGGCTTCTAATGTAATCTCTATATATAAAATAAACACTTTTATATAGTACATTCATCTCTTGAGTTGAATTCTTTACATCTTTAGATTTAGATTCATTTGTATTCATATTACAGGCTTTCATAATATTCTTGTTTAATAGATAACTTGTATGCATTTTCTGTGATGTTTTATACTTTAGATAGTATCAGCAATTAACATGAATTTATTAAGGCTTCATCTGATTCATGTAACCTCTTACTTAACTTTTTTGTACCTTGTTTTTCTCTATGAAGCACAAGAGAATCCTAAGCATTTCATATATAATATCTGACCTGCTTAGTATATTAAACACATCAGTGGTTGCTGTATGTCTTGTTTAACAACTGAACTTCATCTATTCATCTTCATATTTAATGACTGTGGACTGACATCAGACTTGTTCATGTTTATCACATACGAGTGTCATTTCTTATTTACCAGTCTTATTAGGTATGCTGATTCGTATAATGCTTTCATGACATTTATATCCTACCATACTAGTTCTTTATTACATCTGGTTCAGCTTCTTACTGAATACATTTGTGTAGATATATATTTATTTATTAGTTCCTTAGATGTTAAATTATTACTTTTGTTGTTATAAGTGGTCATACTTTCTTTTATAAATATGTGTCCTAGTATGCATACATATGAGTTTGCATTAACTGTTTACATCAATTGCTTCCATCTTGTTCGTGATGTCATTTTCTTTGCATATATTATAGTACTTCTGTGGTACTTTCTCTTATTTCCGTTTAGGATTAGTAAATCTATGCTATGTATATGTATATACTCAAGAATGCTTTGAAGCACTTGTATTTTGGTGAAATAATGTATTTGTCACTTTAAGAGCCCCACACTGCTTAGCTTCAAGTGCTAGTCACTCTCTGTAATCAAGTACTTTCATTTTTGGTCATTTATTAATATGCAAATGACTGTAACAGGCTAACAGCCTTTTTTATTGTACTACCTCTATATGGATTAAAAAAATATTTTACCAGCTCGTGGCTTCGGTGGGAAAGCAGAGAACTGTAAGTAAAGCTTTTAGAGTTCTAGAATAAGCCATGAGCTTAGAGAGCAGTTTTTTTTACTTTCAGTTTCTTATAATCCATTTAAAATCACTACCAGCACCTACTGCACCATAGAAAAGTGCCTCAAAGGACATTTTTAATATTAACGGCACTCTTTTAACTATTATCACATAGTTTACAAAGGAACAAATCATAAACATTTGTTTTTTAAGGTTGTATTGTTTCTTATTTCCTAGACCATTCACACTAGAGTCAAAAGCAGTATAGCATTGTGTTATCAAACTATTAAAGCCTGAAACCATGTATGGTAATTCCATATTTCATATGTTAAGACATGGCAAGTTAGTACTACTTGTTCTAGATATTAAAGCAGTTCTTCGATATCTGTCTTATTTTATATGTTTAATATTGCATTAGTATAAATAATAAGAGGCATTTTCCTTGTCATTCATACCAGAGTCAAAAGCAGTAAAACATTGTGTTATTGAACTATTAAAGCCTAAAAGCATGTATGGTAATTTCATTTTTCATACGTTAAGACAGCAAGTTAGTAACACTTGTTGTAGATATTAAATTAATGTTTAACATTGCATTAGTATAAATAATAAAAGGCATTTACCTTGTAAATGAGATTGTTTCCAAACAGTATATATGTCACCCAGTTCATTTTTATACTCCATGGTGGTTTTAAAATCGGGATCTAACATTTGCATGAGTACTTCTACTCTGTTTAAATATATTTAGATTTTCATCTTTATTGGTCTCTCAGCGTCTTCTTGTCATTTGTTTTCCATTCATTTTTCTCAGTATGGTGTTTCAAACCAAAAGAACTCCAATCCATTTCTTCTATCTTGTCTAAGACCTTATTTAGTTGATAGATGACTCACTGCTGTTTCTACGGAGTCAAATATTTTTGGGACATCACTGAAGAAGATTTTAATTCTTGCTAGAAAATGCAGATGTACTTTGAGTTTCCTATTTTTAAGTTCTTTATTAGTGGTAAACACTCTTCTTTTGGCCATCACCACAGATGAATAATCATTATCAAACTGGATTATATGCTCTCCAAATCTGATCTGGGAATTAGACCAGGCAGTTTTTTAATAAAAGGTCTTTATCTTGAGATGAAAATAGTTTGACTAGGACTGTTTGTTGTTTTGTTTGGTGCTGAGACTGGCTTTAAGCATCTGTGAGCTCTCTCAATCCCACAGGAGAGAGCCTCTGGAAGCTTTAAAATGTCTGGAAGCCATGTATTAAGAAGGTTCACCATATTACTACCCTTAGTCCTTCTGGTATTCCATAAATCAAGTGACTTGCATCTGGATCTATTTTCTAGATCTTCAAATTTGGCCATTAGTGAAATATTTTGTCTATTTAGTGTGCTAATATGTTTTACATAGTCAGAAATTCTGTTTTCTACATCAGTTAAAAGTTTCTTCTATATCTTCTATCTTCAAGTGTGCTTATTTTTAATAATAGTTGCATTTATATTAGTTTATAATGTCAAGTCTGCTTGATGTCAAACATCAACGTTCTCTACATGTTCAGTTAAACTTCATGTAGACTGACCATGTTTTGAAGCTGTTCTTAGCTTTTCATGTTTTTTTTTCTGTGTGTTAATATAGTTACACTTTATGAGGTTAGTTAAATTTGTCAGATCAGATTTTTACTTCTTCTGTAAAGGAGTCACCTTCATTTAACCACATTTGTTTTCTAAATGACAGGTTATAAAGGAAGGGATTCAACTTCTAGCACAGTAAACGTATGCTTCAACAGTCATGCAAGATAATTTTATCTTAGCTAAGTAGCCAGAATGAACTTGGTATGTCTCCTTTGTTAAACGACCACCACAGTCAGCCAAGAGAAAGGTGTGCACATGTGTATGTGTGGTGGTGGGGGTGTATCCCACTTCAGAACAGAAGGCTGTGGATTCTACTCCCAACCCAGGGTACTGACTTAATTTTCCATTGTACTATACTTCGGATGGGATGTTAAACGGAGTTCCCACCTGTCTGGGTTGGTAGTTCAGGTGGATGCAAAAGATCCCACAACACTTTGAAAAGAGAATGGGAAGTTCTTCAGTGCCCTGTCTAAATTTCCCCTAGTCATTATGAATACTACTTCAGTTCTCAACTGAAAAGAGGCCTCTGGCCTAGTGTGACCAACCTGGTCAAAAAGGGTATATAAATAAACCAAAATAAAAATAAAACATTCAAGCAATCCCACTCAACAACTAGAACAAGCTGTGTGTACGGTGTATAAGGGTGTGAAAATGATTTTAAAATCTCTGAGCAAAAAAGGGCCTACAGTCAGAATATAACTAAGGAGCATGTAAACAGGACTTCTTCAGTTTGAAACCAAATTTAAGAGTGAGATTTCATTTTAATAGGTTTTAATTTTCTTTAAAAAAATTAACTTCATCCACAATAACTCCACACATAAAATTAAAAGAAAACTGGTCACTAGCACAGCCGTTGCCACCGAATGAAATCATTTAGTGTTCTAAATTATCAAGGGTCAAATGTTTCAAGATTATTACTGCTCAAATTTGACATTTTCCTGCAGTTTACTGGAATATAAAATAAACCCTACACAAAATGGAATGAATCAACTGCAGACTCTCACTGCTACAGCCATAAGGCTTCATCTCTTCAAAAGGAATCCAGCTTTTGCACATAAGATATCTCAGTTTTGAAAAATAGAAGTTATGTTCTTACCATAACGTTCCATGTTAGTTGTCTTCTTCTCGCCTTCTTCTTGCTGGATGGGTTCGGAGCCGACCTCGGCCCGACTGCCACTCTAAAAGCTCGAGAGTTGGTTCCACCGGCTCGAGGCTCCCCTTATATCCCACAATGCTAGGCGAGAGTTACCTCAGATCTCGTTTGTAAGCTAACCCCAGCTTATAATAGTAACAGAATAACTCTAAACAGAGTCCACCTCTAACAACAGGAAGAAAGAAGGGTGACCTACATCCTGATCCAGGAAATATGCACAACAGCATATGCCTAAGAAAGAGGTGGTAGAAAGAGAGGTCACAATCACAACTCCTCTAGGTCTGTCCAGGCCAGGGGGAAGGAGGGTGGGACGCAAGAAGAAGGCGAGAAGAAGACAACTAACATGGAATGTTATGGTAAGAACATAACCTTCTATATGTTAAGTTGTCTATCTCGCCTTCATTCTTGCTGGATGGGACTGCGTCCCTAGCACCTTGTCCCGGGTGGCCTAACGGAACAGACTCCTGAGAACAGTGGAACCAAAGTTAGCTCTATGCCTAGAAGCTAAGTCCAACTTATAATGAGAAATGAAAGTGTGAGGAGTAGCCCAAGTAGCCGCTGCACAAATGGTGTCAATAGGCAGTCTGTCTTGGAAGGCTAAAGAAGTAGCCAAAGCTCTGGTGGAATGGGCCTTAGGTTTATTAGGCAGTTTTTGGTGTCTAATTTCATATACAAGGGAAATCAAAGATGTTAGCCATCTGGATAATGATACCTTTGAAACTGAAAGTCCCTTTCTGCTTTCCGCATAGGAGACAAACAGCTGATCAGATTTTCTGAATTGTTTTGTTCTATCCAAGTAGTACCTCAATTGACGATGAACATCCAGGCAGTGTAATTTTTGTTCAGACCTATTGGAATATTCTGGAAAAAAAACAGGGAGGTCAATGCTTTGATTTAGATTTGACGTCAAGACCACCTTAGGCAAAAAGGATGGGTTAGTTCGTAAGGATACTCTGTCCTTATGAAACAATAGATAAGGAGGTCGACAGCTGAGTGCTTGAAGCTCTGAAACTCTTCTAGCTGAAGTAATAGCTACCAGAAAAAGAGTCTTCCATGATAGCAATTTTAAAGAACAGGAGACTGCAGGTTCGAAAGGGGGAAGAATCAAAGAAGCAAGAACTAAATTTAGGTCCCAAGGAGAAGGAGGATTTCTTATAGGAGGTCTGAGAAGAAAAACTCCTTTCAAAAAGGCTTTGCAAAGCTTGTGGGACATTAAGGCAGATTCAGAAATACCCACATGAAAGTTAGAAATAGCTGCCAATTGAACTTTAAGAGTAGAGGGAAATGAACCTGCATGGAAGAGTTCAGCTAGAAATTCAAGGACTAATTGGATGGAAGCAGTGAAAGGATCTATGTCCTTTCCTTGAGCCCAATATGTGAAGCGTTTCCACTTACTCAAATAAATCTTCCGAGTGGAAGATTTATGGGAAGCTATCAAAATATCTCGAACGGAGTGAGATAATTGAGGAAGCCTGGCTAAGGTTGGAACTGGAGGAACCAAGCAGTGAGGTTCAGAGAGGGAGGGAGCGATGAAACTGACCCGACTGATGGATCAAAAGATCTGGAACTAGGTCCAGATTCCACGGTCGCTCCAATAGAAATTGATGTAGAAAGGGGAACCACACCTGTCGAGGCCAGTAAGGAGCAATGAGGATCAATGAGGCCTTCTGAGCGATAGCTTTCTGTATCACTTGAGAGATTAGTGGGAAGGGAGGAAATGCATACAGAAGTCCCCGGGGCCAAACTTGGACTAGAGCGTCTCTGCTGGGTTGGCCTGGTAAAGGGAATAGAGTGAAATATTCTCTGCACTTGCTGTTTTGGGGAGTAGCAAAAAGATCGCAGCAAGGCTGACCCCACTTGAGGAAAATTTCTCTCACAACAGAGTCTTTCAGAGACCACTCGTGAGGCATGAGGATAGCTCTGCTCAACTTGTCCGCAATTTGATTGGACTTCCCGGGGATGTGCGTTGCTATCAGAAACCGCTGAGAAGAAATCGCCCATTGCCACAATCTGAGTGCTTCTCGACACAGGCGGTATGACCTGGTTCCGCCTTGTTTGTTGATGTACCACACTACAGACATATTGTCTGTCTGGATTGCAATCGTTCCCAAGGGAAGACAGTCTTGAAGGGCTTGCAACGCTAAAAGCACTGCTCTCATCTCCAGAACATTTATGTGCAAGTGGCATTCGTTTGGTTGCCATGTGCCCTGGACCGTCCTGCCCTGATAATGCCCCCCCCACCCGATCAGGGAGGCATCCATTGTCAGAGTAGCAACCGGAGGGGATGGAACAAAGGGTCTTCCCAACAAGAGCTGAGGGGAAGAAATCCACCACATGAGATGATTTTTGCACTGCGTGATCATAATGGTGTGAGACATTGGAAGTTGCTGGTATGACCATTGAGTAAAGAGCATCCATTGAAGGATCCGCATGTGGAATCTGGCTAATGGAAGCAGAGGTATGGCCGCCGCCATAATTCCCAACACTTTCAGAACTAACCTGGCTTTGATTCTGTTGTTGTTGAAAAGGAGTGAGACCAGTTTGTGAATGTCTGTTATTCTCTGATGTGTTAGTCTCGCAGACATGTCTACTGTGTCTAGATCTGCGCTTATGAAAGTAATAGCACGACAAGGCGACAAAACAGACTTTTCGCAATTTATTGAAATGCCTAACTTTTGACAAATGCGAAAAGTGTAATCCCTGGCCATCAGAAGGAGATGCTTGGTGGGAGCTGTGAGGAGCCAGTCGTCCAAATATGGAAACACCTGGAATCCTTGTCGTCTCAGGTGAGAAGCTACCACTGCCATGCATTTGGTAAACACCCGGGGGCAGTGGTGAGACCAAAGGGCAGGGCCCTGAACTGAAAATGACTGGTTCCCAGCCTGAAGCGGAGGAATCTTCTGGAGCGTCTGTTCATTTTTATGTGATAGTACGCATCCTGAAGGTCTATAGAGCACATCCAGTTTCCTTTGCCCAAAAGGGGAAGGATGGATTGCAGCGTGACCATCCGAAATCTTGTTTTCTTGACTGACTTGTTCAAGATACTGAGATCCAAAATTGGTCTCCAGTCCCCTGTTTTCTTTGGAACTAAAAAGAACCTTGAGTAGATTCCGGATCCTTGCTGGTCTGCTGGAACTGGCTGAATTGCTCTTTTTGCAAGCAGTTTTGAAATCTCCAAAACCGCTAGATCCCTTTGAGCGGGTGGAACATCTGGAAGGGATTTTTTTGATTGGTTTGGAATGCGAAGAAAGGGGATAGAATAGCCTTCGGAAATGGACTGTACCCATTTGTCTTGAGTCAGGGATAGCCAGGCTTCTGGGTACAGTGACAATCTTCCCCCGACTGCCTCCGAAGGTGGGCAGTCGGGCAACACCTCAGGGATGCTGAAAGGGCTTGTCAGAGAAGGCTTCCCGATTGCCCTGGTTCTGCGGACCCCCCCTGCCCCTAGGGCGACGTCTACCATTGTTATTCCCGCCTCTGCCTCTGGCGGGAAACGACTCTGTCGTCCAGGCTAAGTCCCTTGAGATTGTTTACGGAACCACATCTTTCCACCTTTCTGGCCTTTGGGGTAAGGCCTAGAAGGAGTAGAAAAACGGACTCCGACAGCAGAAAGGGTCTTGCCATCAGTTTCGCACCTAGTCAAGGTTTCTTTCACTTGAGGACCAAAGAGAGATGATCCATCAAACGGGAAGTTAGTGAAAGACGTCTTGAAGGGTCCGCAAAATTGCATAGCCGCATCCAGGCATGCCTACGTAAGGCCACACCTGTCCCTGCGGCTCTACTCGCTCCATCAGCCGTAAGAAAGAAGGCATGGAGGAGTTGGTTATGGAGTTAGGGTAGCCAGCTGCGTGTTCATCTTATCTTGAAAACCCGCAGCTGTAGGGTCCTTAACATTTCACTCGCTTCCTTGATCAAGTCCCTTTGAAGACGAGTAAAATGGCATAGGTAGTTCAGCTTAACGCATGGTAAATGTCGCTGACGAGAACATCCGCTTCCCGTACCTGTCCATGGACCTAGATTCCTTGTTAGGTGGATGGACAGGTACTGAAGGATCAGCTAGCTCCTTCTTAGTGGCAGCAGCTACCACCATAGCATCCACAGAGACTCCTTTTGTCAAGAACTGTTTGTCTGCTGGTGCCGTTATGAACTTGGAGGGTCTCCTGGGAGTGGGGTCCACTGAATCAGGAGCCGTCCATGCCTTCTTAGCAACCACCTGCATGAGGGGGTCAAAGGGGGGGGGACACCCAGGAGGTGGAAGGGCGAGAGCCAAACGCCTCAAGATACACAGATTCATCCTCCGAAGGGTTGAGGGCTGGCCAATTTCCCCTCTGCTTCAGGATCTCTAGAATGTCTGCAAATGAGACATCTTCAGAAGGGGAACGGGGGGAACCCTCAGAATCATCTAAATCTGTGTCAGACGTGATGGACTCAGGTGAGTCAATGTGTTTCCTCTTACACTTCCTCTTCCGAGGGGGCTCTTCTGCCAAATCAGGAGAGGCCTCGGAAGAGGATGAAATCCCACAGGGGTTCCTGAGGAGCTGGCTCTCTGCGGTCCGGGATGAGGGAGTGAGTCGACTTGACCTGAGGCACCGAGAGGAGGGGGACGGAGCCGACTGTGGAGTAGAGCCAGGCTCTAACACACTCCGCATGACCTCGAATGCACCCCTGTCAGGCAAAGCCAGAGGTCCCGCCCGAGAAGCTAAGAACCTCCCTCGGCACCGACAGTGATGGCTCCGAGGCCGATGTCGAGCCGAACTCACCAGCGCCGAAGCACCGAGAGGGAGAGGGGGTCGGACAAGGGTCCGATGCCACTCACCCCTCGGAGCCGACGAGGGAAGTCCGGCGCCGAGATTCTTCCAAGGAATAAATCGGAGCCGACGACGGAGCCGAAGACAATTGTATCGGCTCCGACGCTATCACATTCTCGGTTCCGACGCGACCCGGCTCCGAGCTCAAGAGAGTCGAAGGAGGAATATATTGATGGACCGGGGCAGGCATCGACTGATGAGTCGGGCTCTGAAGCATCTGGGCCAGTGCCTCGGACTTAAGAATTCGACTCACTACCCTCTGAAGGTCATGATCCGACAGCCTCGATGACCTAGAGGAGTGAGATCTTTGGCTCCGTTCAGACAGCAGGGGAGATCCTGGAGCCGAATGAACGGAGCCAAGGGATGGTGACCTGGACCTCTTCCTAGTTGTCGGCTCTGAAGGTCTGGTCGGAGCCGACACGGGAATTTCTAATACCTCGGCTCCAGCCGGAGCCGAGGGAACCACAGAAACTGTGGACTGAGACTCATCGGCTCCAGCCGGAGCCGACGTAGACAGAGGTTTAGAAACCTTAGGTCTTGGCTCAGTTGTCGGAGCCGAAGACCTAGATGCCTTAGAGGGCTTCCCTGTAGATACAGAAAGGGAATCCTCTGGCTTGAGTAAGCCCCTTAAAATTAACTTATTTTTTCTTTCCTGCAGGACCCTGGGGCTGAAGCCATGGCACACAGCACAGGAGTCCTGCAGGTGCAAAGGTCCCAGACAGTAGACACAAGAAGTGTGAGCGTCTGTCAGAGACATTTTCTGACAGCACGCATCACACTTCTTGAATCCGGAGACCTTTGCTTCTTTAGACATCTCAAAAGGTGTAATCACACACACAGTCACAAACACACTAATTACACCCTGTCTAGTTTAAATTATAATAAACCACTAACTAGGTTTTTTTAAAATAAGAAAAATAACACACACACTCCACTAGGGAAAGAAAAAAGGCCTGTAGGCCCAAGGGAAGAACTTAAAGTTCTTGAGGGAAAAAAACAGGAATTTTTAAGAAGGGGATAAGAATTCCTCTAAACTAAGGGAAATAAGTAAAAATATTAAAATTAAAGGGGTTTTAATAGACTAACTTCACAAGAAAAGTCACTTACCAAGAACCGGTAGAAAACCAACACCTCGATAGCTGTAGCGGCAAACGAGATCTGAGGTAACTCTCGCCTAGCATTGTGGGATATAAGGGGAGCCTCGAGCCGGTGGAACCAACTCTCGAGCTTTTAGAGTGGCCGAGTCGGAGCCGAGGTCGGCTCCAAACCCATCCAGCAAGAATGAAGGCGAGATAGACAACTTAACATCTTGTATTTAACAACATGATTTGAAGAAAGTTTATCAACTAAGTTTTACTGTATTCTTGTGAATGGCGCTTACAGTCTCTCATACATTTAAACATTTCTGGTTCTTAAAAGCAGTGCTGCTAACTGTAAATGAGAATCACAATGTGGATTAACACAAATAATGAAAACAAACAGCCATGAAAAAACTGCTATAACTAGTTGGTCAACAGTGATTATTAAATTAGTACACTGAAGTGAAATAGAATACTCTTAACTTCTCACCAATTAACTCTGGTGATCAGAACTGAAAACATGGCTACCCAATATTGCTTTTTTATGAGTTGTAAAAATTGCCTATACAGCATGTGTTCCATTTTTGTTTTATAGCCTTTATCCCCAACAATGCACTGCCTCTGAATGAAGTTTTGTACAATAATGTCTCATCTTTTTACTAAAGTATATCTCACAGTTGCAGCTTGTGATCAACCATCCTTCAGATGAAACATTAAATTGAGGTCCCACTTGCACGAGGTTGTGGTAGCTCCCATCACACTTAGCAGGAAATGAATCTGGAAAATTCCCCAGTGCCCTGACCAAATGATTAATGGCCTAGTGCAGTGATGGCAAACCTATGGCATGAATGTTAAAAGTGTTTTGGGTGACACATCAGCGATCACCGACACCAGAGTTACCAAAGACAATGACTTTGCATTCGTTGCTCATGTGAAGTACACTGAATTATTTTGTACCAGGAGCTTT